>NW_028283391.1:300000-388599 GCF_059441005.1 Hippichthys cyanospilos | reverse complement strand
CCTAACCCTAACCCTAACCCTAACCCTAACCCTAACCCTAACCCTAACCCTAACCCTAACCCTAACCCTAACCCTAACCCTAACCCTAACCCTAACCCTAACCCTAACCCTAACCCTAACCCTAACCCTAACCCTAACCCTAACCCTAACCCTAACCCTAACCCTAACCCTAACCCTAACCCTAACCCTAACCCTAACCCTAACCCTAACCCTAACCCTAACCCTAACCCTAACCCTAACCCTAACCCTAACCCTAACCCTAACCCTAACCCTAACCCTAACCCTAACCCTAACCCTAACCCTAACCCTAACCCTAACCCTAACCCTAACCCTAACCCTAACCCTAACCCTAACCCTAACCCTAACCCTAACCCTAACCCTAACCCTAACCCTAACCCTAACCCTAACCCTAACCCTAACCCTAACCCTAACCCTAACCCTAACCCTAACCCTAACCCTAACCCTAACCCTAACCCTAACCCTAACCCTAACCCTAACCCTAACCCTAACCCTAACCCTAACCCTAACCCTAACCCTAACCCTAACCCTAACCCTAACCCTAACCCTAACCCTAACCCTAACCCTAACCCTAACCCTAACCCTAACCCTAACCCTAACCCTAACCCTAACCCTAACCCTAACCCTAACCCTAACCCTAACCCTAACCCTAACCCTAACCCTAACCCTAACCCTAACCCTAACCCTAACCCTAACCCTAACCCTAACCCTAACCCTAACCCTAACCCTAACCCTAACCCTAACCCTAACCCTAACCCTAACCCTAACCCTAACCCTAACCCTAACCCTAACCCTAACCCTAACCCTAACCCTAACCCTAACCCTAACCCTAACCCTAACCCTAACCCTAACCCTAACCCTAACCCTAACCCTAACCCTAACCCTAACCCTAACCCTAACCCTAACCCTAACCCTAACCCTAACCCTAACCCTAACCCTAACCCTAACCCTAACCCTAACCCTAACCCTAACCCTAACCCTAACCCTAACCCTAACCCTAACCCTAACCCTAACCCTAACCCTAACCCTAACCCTAACCCTAACCCTAACCCTAACCCTAACCCTAACCCTAACCCTAACCCTAACCCTAACCCTAACCCTAACCCTAACCCTAACCCTAACCCTAACCCTAACCCTAACCCTAACCCTAACCCTAACCCTAACCCTAACCCTAACCCTAACCCTAACCCTAACCCTAACCCTAACCCTAACCCTAACCCTAACCCTAACCCTAACCCTAACCCTAACCCTAACCCTAACCCTAACCCTAACCCTAACCCTAACCCTAACCCTAACCCTAACCCTAACCCTAACCCTAACCCTAACCCTAACCCTAACCCTAACCCTAACCCTAACCCTAACCCTAACCCTAACCCTAACCCTAACCCTAACCCTAACCCTAACCCTAACCCTAACCCTAACCCTAACCCTAACCCTAACCCTAACCCTAACCCTAACCCTAACCCTAACCCTAACCCTAACCCTAACCCTAACCCTAACCCTAACCCTAACCCTAACCCTAACCCTAACCCTAACCCTAACCCTAACCCTAACCCTAACCCTAACCCTAACCCTAACCCTAACCCTAACCCTAACCCTAACCCTAACCCTAACCCTAACCCTAACCCTAACCCTAACCCTAACCCTAACCCTAACCCTAACCCTAACCCTAACCCTAACCCTAACCCTAACCCTAACCCTAACCCTAACCCTAACCCTAACCCTAACCCTAACCCTAACCCTAACCCTAACCCTAACCCTAACCCTAACCCTAACCCTAACCCTAACCCTAACCCTAACCCTAACCCTAACCCTAACCCTAACCCTAACCCTAACCCTAACCCTAACCCTAACCCTAACCCTAACCCTAACCCTAACCCTAACCCTAACCCTAACCCTAACCCTAACCCTAACCCTAACCCTAACCCTAACCCTAACCCTAACCCTAACCCTAACCCTAACCCTAACCCTAACCCTAACCCTAACCCTAACCCTAACCCTAACCCTAACCCTAACCCTAACCCTAACCCTAACCCTAACCCTAACCCTAACCCTAACCCTAACCCTAACCCTAACCCTAACCCTAACCCTAACCCTAACCCTAACCCTAACCCTAACCCTAACCCTAACCCTAACCCTAACCCTAACCCTAACCCTAACCCTAACCCTAACCCTAACCCTAACCCTAACCCTAACCCTAACCCTAACCCTAACCCTAACCCTAACCCTAACCCTAACCCTAACCCTAACCCTAACCCTAACCCTAACCCTAACCCTAACCCTAACCCTAACCCTAACCCTAACCCTAACCCTAACCCTAACCCTAACCCTAACCCTAACCCTAACCCTAACCCTAACCCTAACCCTAACCCTAACCCTAACCCTAACCCTAACCCTAACCCTAACCCTAACCCTAACCCTAACCCTAACCCTAACCCTAACCCTAACCCTAACCCTAACCCTAACCCTAACCCTAACCCTAACCCTAACCCTAACCCTAACCCTAACCCTAACCCTAACCCTAACCCTAACCCTAACCCTAACCCTAACCCTAACCCTAACCCTAACCCTAACCCTAACCCTAACCCTAACCCTAACCCTAACCCTAACCCTAACCCTAACCCCTAACCCTAACCCTAACCCTCTAACCCTAACCCTAACCCTAACCCTAACCCTAACCCTAACCCTAACCCTAACCCTAACCCTAACCCTAACCCTAACCCTAACCCTAACCCTAACCCTAACCCTACTAACCCTAACCCTAACCCTAACCCTAACCCTAACCCTAACCCTAACCCTAACCCTAACCCTAACCCTAACCCTAACCCTAACCCTAACCCTAACCCTAACCCTAACCCTAACCCTAACCCTAACCCTAACCCTAACCTCTAACCCTAACCCTAACCCTAACCCTAACCCTAACCCTAACCCTAACCCTAACCCTAACCCTAACCCTAACCCTAACCCTAACCCTAACCCTAACCCTAACCCTAACCCTAACCCTAACCCTAACCCTAACCCTAACCCTAACCCTAACCCTAACCCTAACCCTAACCCTAACCCTAACCCTAACCCTAACCCTAACCCTAACCCTAACCCTAACCCTAACCCTAACCCTAACCCTAACCCTAACCCTAACCCTAACCCTAACCCTAACCCTAACCCTAACCCTAACCCTAACCCTCATCTCTGTCCCTAACCCCAACCCTTGTTCCTAGCTCTTTCTTCTGTCCCTAACCCTAACCCTAACCCTAAACACAACCCTTGTTCCTGGCTCTCTCTTCTGTCCCTAACCCCAACCCCTTTGTCTAAACACAACCCCTTTACCGCTATTTCTTTACTATAACCCCTATCCCTATCTCTTACCCTAACCACAACCTCTCTTCCTAATGTCTGACTCTAACCCCTGTCCCTAACCACAACCACTTTTCTTGATTTCTGGATTCCTATCCCCTCACCTGATTTCTATTCCTTACCCCAACCCCTCAACCACCCAACACTGCGACGGCCCGAAGAAGACGAGATGCTGGGAGGACAGAAGACGACTTGGCTTCGGATCGAGGGAGAATCGTTCCCCGACCCAAACCCCAGATCCTGGACCCCAGGGATCCCGGAGTGGAAGAGGACATGGCCGGAGAGAGGTCACGGCGGTTGGAGGACGGTCAGTAATCCACCAGACGGATGACCGACTCGCCGCAAGGCGCTCCACACCCTGAACCGGAGGGGGACGGTGGGCGAACGGGGGACCGAAAGGGACCGAGCCACTGTCCTCCCAACCGGACATGAGAAGGGCATGGGCGACCTGAAAAGTTGACCCGGCGGGCGAAACTAGATGCCTGCGCCGAGCCTACAAAATCCTCCGACTCACACAGTCCTCAAGTCCTCGTCTGAGAGGGACGATGGGTAGAGGCTCCGAAGGCCCCAACGCGGGGTGCCCCTTGGGGTTGAATGATGACCAGCGGGGGGTCTGATGCGTTCCCAGTGTGGAGCGTGCGCTACGAGGTAGGGCTTCGGCCTCAACTCGGATCCTTTCCCAAAAACCTAACCCGCCTGGGCCTGCTGGGACTCGCGGAAGACCCCCTCAGTGTCACAGCCTTGCATGAGGGCTCGGAGCCGGTGCGAGGTAACGACAGAACCACACCGGGATCCGGAACGTGAACTTGGCCAAACCGTTCTAGCGTCGCACTCGCGTCCTAAACGGCGAAAAGCCAATGCAGGATGTTGAGAAAAGAATCTGGTGGGATAAAAGCCAGACCGACGCAACAGGACGACAAAGCCTGCGCCGGGGATCCAGGACACAAGCAAGGACGAATGGACTCAGGACGTCGGAAAACTGCGTGGGACGACATAACAGGTAAGTGGGGCGTAATAGGGGATAATGTAATTAGGCTAGTTTACAGTGATGTGCTGCGGAAAAGGTAAGTGTGTTGCTGTGACAAGTGGATAGTCATTAGATACAAGGTAAGTGTATGTGGAGTTTGAATCAAGTGTGTAAATTTTTCCGTGCCTATATAAATAACGAAAGATGATAGGATAAAGTCACTTGCTTAAATGACACAACACAGAACACTTCATGATACAATAAGTAAAGGTAATTGCTCACACATACATGGACAGTTGGTAGGCTGATTTTTCAGTCAATTTTAACAACTCAAACAGTGTACATGCTGTTCAACTGGGTTGCTTCAAGGACATTATATAAACGCTTACACAGCCTATTCAGTTCATTTTGAACAAGGCATGGCACGGAAGAAGACTGATTAATCTGCATGACACCACATACACTGATAAGCTCCTGCAATGCGGACGGCGACCACCGGAGGGCGTTGTGATCTCGCTGAACGAGCGAAGAAGAACCAAACGCATATAAAGCCGCGCAGAGTGAACGAGAGGCATTACAGGCACGACGACGTCCGGATCGGGTGGCGGTGGGGATCTGCTGTCGGCGGGGTGGACCTCTCCGGCGCGGCGCCCGTCCGCGGGTTTTCGCGCGGGCGGCTCTGGAACACGTTCGCGGGCGGTGAAGGAGTGTAAAGCAGAAGGCAAAGGCGGCCGGCGAGCCTGCTGGGCCACTGCGACAACCGCCGCCGGTCTCGCTCCCAGACGAGGCCGATAGCGTAAACAATCTTCTGGGAAACACCCGAGGACGCGACGGATGGTGAAGGCCTCGCACGAGATACCTTTCTCGGGGGCTGGGACACCAAACCGAAAGGCGCCCACCTCAGGCTCTCCGCTCTCGGACGGAACCAGAGGTAAGGTGGTAGAGAGTTGAACGGTGTTCCGGGGGGCCGGCGTGGGGGTCCGTGGGGGGGCGTTGTGCCGGGGGGGCCGGCTCTGCCTTCGGTCGGTCTCCGCGGTCGCCCGCCTCGGACCCCGCCTGACGCGGCCTCCTCCACCGACATCCAAGAAAGAGAAGAAGAGACGACGGAACGACGAGAGACATCTCTGCAGTCGCCGGTGGCTGGGCATGGTACTGTTGCCTGATGAGTCCTAATGTGGACGAAACGCGTCGCGACGACCTGCCCAGCCAACCCAACGGGTTGACTAGTCCAACGAAAGCCACCGGCTGACTGCCTGGTCGACGAGGGACGACGCGGACGCAGATACGATCAGGTGGAAGTCACCGACGTACCCGTGATCCGAGACTTGGTGTTCGCCATCGATCAACCGCAAATGGGCGCGGTGAGACGACATGAGGCGACACATTCTACGCCACGCGGACGCAGAAGACGACGAGACGCGGAGGACGACGCGGGAAACGGACCGAGGATCTTCGCCCGAGGACAACGAGCCGACGGGGAGGAAGCGGAGACTCGCCGGGACCGACTCTACGATCTCAAGCGCATGACGTGACACGCAAGGTAAGTGGATACACAGGGAGGGTGGCTACAGGCAGCACTGGGGGGAGGGACATATGGTAATTTGCAACACATATTACACATAGATGCATTGTGCTGGCTGGAGCCACTCTTCAGACGCACGTGATTCGTACTCCACCGGGTATAGCTGAGAGTAGTTGGGGGAGGCAGTGTAGGGGTGGGTTTCACCGTCGCGGGACGTCGAGGACCACCGACCGCTGGAGTCAGAGGAGGGGCCTGTCGTCCGGAAAAGTACCGTAGGGGACCGAGCGTATGGGACGAAAACCCGATGGGACCGGGAGCCTTAAACACAGGGTTTGAGGATAATTCGGTCCCAACCCTCATCGAACCAGGAGGGTTGACAGTCGAGAAACAACAGCCTGAGGGGAAACCAAAAAAGAACATCTAAAACAACTGCCCGAAGAAGCATAAACTAGGGTTTGGGTTGGAGGTGAATCGCATCCTGGCCCTAATCCTGAGAGAACAGGGAGTGATTGATGTCCAAAACAAGGTTCCGAGCGGATTTGTCGTCTGAAACAACATCCTGGGGAGGATCCGGCACCCAAAATGACGACTGGGATGTGGGTCTGAGGACAAAACGTCCCGACTCCCGCGGGTGAGTGAAACGCCTGGCCCCTGACCCTTCTATCCCTCCTATCCCTCATCTCTGTCCCTAACCCCAACCCTTGTTCCTAGCTCTTTCTTCTGTCCCTAACCCTAACCCTAACCCTAAACACAACCCTTGTTCCTGGCTCTCTCTTCTGTCCCTAACCCCAACCCCTTTGTCTAAACACAACCCCTTTACCGCTATTTCTTTACTATAACCCCTATCCCTATCTCTTACCCTAACCACAACCTCTCTTCCTAATGTCTGACTCTAACCCCTGTCCCTAACCACAACCACTTTTCTTGATTTCTGGATTCCTATCCCCTCACCTGATTTCTATTCCTTACCCCAACCCCTCAACCACCCAACACTGCGACGGCCCGAAGAAGACGAGATGCTGGGAGGACAGAAGACGACTTGGCTTCGGATCGAGGGAGAATCGTTCCCCGACCCAAACCCCAGATCCTGGACCCCAGGGATCCCGGAGTGGAAGAGGACATGGCCGGAGAGAGGTCACGGCGGTTGGAGGACGGTCAGTAATCCACCAGACGGATGACCGACTCGCCGCAAGGCGCTCCACACCCTGAACCGGAGGGGGACGGTGGGCGAACGGGGGACCGAAAGGGACCGAGCCACTGTCCTCCCAACCGGACATGAGAAGGGCATGGGCGACCTGAAAAGTTGACCCGGCGGGCGAAACTAGATGCCTGCGCCGAGCCTACAAAATCCTCCGACTCACACAGTCCTCAAGTCCTCGTCTGAGAGGGACGATGGGTAGAGGCTCCGAAGGCCCCAACGCGGGGTGCCCCTTGGGGTTGAATGATGACCAGCGGGGGGTCTGATGCGTTCCCAGTGTGGAGCGTGCGCTACGAGGTAGGGCTTCGGCCTCAACTCGGATCCTTTCCCAAAAACCTAACCCGCCTGGGCCTGCTGGGACTCGCGGAAGACCCCCTCAGTGTCACAGCCTTGCATGAGGGCTCGGAGCCGGTGCGAGGTAACGACAGAACCACACCGGGATCCGGAACGTGAACTTGGCCAAACCGTTCTAGCGTCGCACTCGCGTCCTAAACGGCGAAAAGCCAATGCAGGATGTTGAGAAAAGAATCTGGTGGGATAAAAGCCAGACCGACGCAACAGGACGACAAAGCCTGCGCCGGGGATCCAGGACACAAGCAAGGACGAATGGACTCAGGACGTCGGAAAACTGCGTGGGACGACATAACAGGTAAGTGGGGCGTAATAGGGGATAATGTAATTAGGCTAGTTTACAGTGATGTGCTGCGGAAAAGGTAAGTGTGTTGCTGTGACAAGTGGATAGTCATTAGATACAAGGTAAGTGTATGTGGAGTTTGAATCAAGTGTGTAAATTTTTCCGTGCCTATATAAATAACGAAAGATGATAGGATAAAGTCACTTGCTTAAATGACACAACACAGAACACTTCATGATACAATAAGTAAAGGTAATTGCTCACACATACATGGACAGTTGGTAGGCTGATTTTTCAGTCAATTTTAACAACTCAAACAGTGTACATGCTGTTCAACTGGGTTGCTTCAAGGACATTATATAAACGCTTACACAGCCTATTCAGTTCATTTTGAACAAGGCATGGCACGGAAGAAGACTGATTAATCTGCATGACACCACATACACTGATAAGCTCCTGCAATGCGGACGGCGACCACCGGAGGGCGTTGTGATCTCGCTGAACGAGCGAAGAAGAACCAAACGCATATAAAGCCGCGCAGAGTGAACGAGAGGCATTACAGGCACGACGACGTCCGGATCGGGTGGCGGTGGGGATCTGCTGTCGGCGGGGTGGACCTCTCCGGCGCGGCGCCCGTCCGCGGGTTTTCGCGCGGGCGGCTCTGGAACACGTTCGCGGGCGGTGAAGGAGTGTAAAGCAGAAGGCAAAGGCGGCCGGCGAGCCTGCTGGGCCACTGCGACAACCGCCGCCGGTCTCGCTCCCAGACGAGGCCGATAGCGTAAACAATCTTCTGGGAAACACCCGAGGACGCGACGGATGGTGAAGGCCTCGCACGAGATACCTTTCTCGGGGGCTGGGACACCAAACCGAAAGGCGCCCACCTCAGGCTCTCCGCTCTCGGACGGAACCAGAGGTAAGGTGGTAGAGAGTTGAACGGTGTTCCGGGGGGCCGGCGTGGGGGTCCGTGGGGGGGCGTTGTGCCGGGGGGGCCGGCTCTGCCTTCGGTCGGTCTCCGCGGTCGCCCGCCTCGGACCCCGCCTGACGCGGCCTCCTCCACCGACATCCAAGAAAGAGAAGAAGAGACGACGGAACGACGAGAGACATCTCTGCAGTCGCCGGTGGCTGGGCATGGTACTGTTGCCTGATGAGTCCTAATGTGGACGAAACGCGTCGCGACGACCTGCCCAGCCAACCCAACGGGTTGACTAGTCCAACGAAAGCCACCGGCTGACTGCCTGGTCGACGAGGGACGACGCGGACGCAGATACGATCAGGTGGAAGTCACCGACGTACCCGTGATCCGAGACTTGGTGTTCGCCATCGATCAACCGCAAATGGGCGCGGTGAGACGACATGAGGCGACACATTCTACGCCACGCGGACGCAGAAGACGACGAGACGCGGAGGACGACGCGGGAAACGGACCGAGGATCTTCGCCCGAGGACAACGAGCCGACGGGGAGGAAGCGGAGACTCGCCGGGACCGACTCTACGATCTCAAGCGCATGACGTGACACGCAAGGTAAGTGGATACACAGGGAGGGTGGCTACAGGCAGCACTGGGGGGAGGGACATATGGTAATTTGCAACACATATTACACATAGATGCATTGTGCTGGCTGGAGCCACTCTTCAGACGCACGTGATTCGTACTCCACCGGGTATAGCTGAGAGTAGTTGGGGGAGGCAGTGTAGGGGTGGGTTTCACCGTCGCGGGACGTCGAGGACCACCGACCGCTGGAGTCAGAGGAGGGGCCTGTCGTCCGGAAAAGTACCGTAGGGGACCGAGCGTATGGGACGAAAACCCGATGGGACCGGGAGCCTTAAACACAGGGTTTGAGGATAATTCGGTCCCAACCCTCATCGAACCAGGAGGGTTGACAGTCGAGAAACAACAGCCTGAGGGGAAACCAAAAAAGAACATCTAAAACAACTGCCCGAAGAAGCATAAACTAGGGTTTGGGTTGGAGGTGAATCGCATCCTGGCCCTAATCCTGAGAGAACAGGGAGTGATTGATGTCCAAAACAAGGTTCCGAGCGGATTTGTCGTCTGAAACAACATCCTGGGGAGGATCCGGCACCCAAAATGACGACTGGGATGTGGGTCTGAGGACAAAACGTCCCGACTCCCGCGGGTGAGTGAAACGCCTGGCCCCTGACCCTTCTATCCCTCCTATCCCTCATCTCTGTCCCTAACCCCAACCCTTGTTCCTAGCTCTTTCTTCTGTCCCTAACCCTAACCCTAACCCTAAACACAACCCTTGTTCCTGGCTCTCTCTTCTGTCCCTAACCCCAACCCCTTTGTCTAAACACAACCCCTTTACCGCTATTTCTTTACTATAACCCCTATCCCTATCTCTTACCCTAACCACAACCTCTCTTCCTAATGTCTGACTCTAACCCCTGTCCCTAACCACAACCACTTTTCTTGATTTCTGGATTCCTATCCCCTCACCTGATTTCTATTCCTTACCCCAACCCCTCAACCACCCAACACTGCGACGGCCCGAAGAAGACGAGATGCTGGGAGGACAGAAGACGACTTGGCTTCGGATCGAGGGAGAATCGTTCCCCGACCCAAACCCCAGATCCTGGACCCCAGGGATCCCGGAGTGGAAGAGGACATGGCCGGAGAGAGGTCACGGCGGTTGGAGGACGGTCAGTAATCCACCAGACGGATGACCGACTCGCCGCAAGGCGCTCCACACCCTGAACCGGAGGGGGACGGTGGGCGAACGGGGGACCGAAAGGGACCGAGCCACTGTCCTCCCAACCGGACATGAGAAGGGCATGGGCGACCTGAAAAGTTGACCCGGCGGGCGAAACTAGATGCCTGCGCCGAGCCTACAAAATCCTCCGACTCACACAGTCCTCAAGTCCTCGTCTGAGAGGGACGATGGGTAGAGGCTCCGAAGGCCCCAACGCGGGGTGCCCCTTGGGGTTGAATGATGACCAGCGGGGGGTCTGATGCGTTCCCAGTGTGGAGCGTGCGCTACGAGGTAGGGCTTCGGCCTCAACTCGGATCCTTTCCCAAAAACCTAACCCGCCTGGGCCTGCTGGGACTCGCGGAAGACCCCCTCAGTGTCACAGCCTTGCATGAGGGCTCGGAGCCGGTGCGAGGTAACGACAGAACCACACCGGGATCCGGAACGTGAACTTGGCCAAACCGTTCTAGCGTCGCACTCGCGTCCTAAACGGCGAAAAGCCAATGCAGGATGTTGAGAAAAGAATCTGGTGGGATAAAAGCCAGACCGACGCAACAGGACGACAAAGCCTGCGCCGGGGATCCAGGACACAAGCAAGGACGAATGGACTCAGGACGTCGGAAAACTGCGTGGGACGACATAACAGGTAAGTGGGGCGTAATAGGGGATAATGTAATTAGGCTAGTTTACAGTGATGTGCTGCGGAAAAGGTAAGTGTGTTGCTGTGACAAGTGGATAGTCATTAGATACAAGGTAAGTGTATGTGGAGTTTGAATCAAGTGTGTAAATTTTTCCGTGCCTATATAAATAACGAAAGATGATAGGATAAAGTCACTTGCTTAAATGACACAACACAGAACACTTCATGATACAATAAGTAAAGGTAATTGCTCACACATACATGGACAGTTGGTAGGCTGATTTTTCAGTCAATTTTAACAACTCAAACAGTGTACATGCTGTTCAACTGGGTTGCTTCAAGGACATTATATAAACGCTTACACAGCCTATTCAGTTCATTTTGAACAAGGCATGGCACGGAAGAAGACTGATTAATCTGCATGACACCACATACACTGATAAGCTCCTGCAATGCGGACGGCGACCACCGGAGGGCGTTGTGATCTCGCTGAACGAGCGAAGAAGAACCAAACGCATATAAAGCCGCGCAGAGTGAACGAGAGGCATTACAGGCACGACGACGTCCGGATCGGGTGGCGGTGGGGATCTGCTGTCGGCGGGGTGGACCTCTCCGGCGCGGCGCCCGTCCGCGGGTTTTCGCGCGGGCGGCTCTGGAACACGTTCGCGGGCGGTGAAGGAGTGTAAAGCAGAAGGCAAAGGCGGCCGGCGAGCCTGCTGGGCCACTGCGACAACCGCCGCCGGTCTCGCTCCCAGACGAGGCCGATAGCGTAAACAATCTTCTGGGAAACACCCGAGGACGCGACGGATGGTGAAGGCCTCGCACGAGATACCTTTCTCGGGGGCTGGGACACCAAACCGAAAGGCGCCCACCTCAGGCTCTCCGCTCTCGGACGGAACCAGAGGTAAGGTGGTAGAGAGTTGAACGGTGTTCCGGGGGGCCGGCGTGGGGGTCCGTGGGGGGGCGTTGTGCCGGGGGGGCCGGCTCTGCCTTCGGTCGGTCTCCGCGGTCGCCCGCCTCGGACCCCGCCTGACGCGGCCTCCTCCACCGACATCCAAGAAAGAGAAGAAGAGACGACGGAACGACGAGAGACATCTCTGCAGTCGCCGGTGGCTGGGCATGGTACTGTTGCCTGATGAGTCCTAATGTGGACGAAACGCGTCGCGACGACCTGCCCAGCCAACCCAACGGGTTGACTAGTCCAACGAAAGCCACCGGCTGACTGCCTGGTCGACGAGGGACGACGCGGACGCAGATACGATCAGGTGGAAGTCACCGACGTACCCGTGATCCGAGACTTGGTGTTCGCCATCGATCAACCGCAAATGGGCGCGGTGAGACGACATGAGGCGACACATTCTACGCCACGCGGACGCAGAAGACGACGAGACGCGGAGGACGACGCGGGAAACGGACCGAGGATCTTCGCCCGAGGACAACGAGCCGACGGGGAGGAAGCGGAGACTCGCCGGGACCGACTCTACGATCTCAAGCGCATGACGTGACACGCAAGGTAAGTGGATACACAGGGAGGGTGGCTACAGGCAGCACTGGGGGGAGGGACATATGGTAATTTGCAACACATATTACACATAGATGCATTGTGCTGGCTGGAGCCACTCTTCAGACGCACGTGATTCGTACTCCACCGGGTATAGCTGAGAGTAGTTGGGGGAGGCAGTGTAGGGGTGGGTTTCACCGTCGCGGGACGTCGAGGACCACCGACCGCTGGAGTCAGAGGAGGGGCCTGTCGTCCGGAAAAGTACCGTAGGGGACCGAGCGTATGGGACGAAAACCCGATGGGACCGGGAGCCTTAAACACAGGGTTTGAGGATAATTCGGTCCCAACCCTCATCGAACCAGGAGGGTTGACAGTCGAGAAACAACAGCCTGAGGGGAAACCAAAAAAGAACATCTAAAACAACTGCCCGAAGAAGCATAAACTAGGGTTTGGGTTGGAGGTGAATCGCATCCTGGCCCTAATCCTGAGAGAACAGGGAGTGATTGATGTCCAAAACAAGGTTCCGAGCGGATTTGTCGTCTGAAACAACATCCTGGGGAGGATCCGGCACCCAAAATGACGACTGGGATGTGGGTCTGAGGACAAAACGTCCCGACTCCCGCGGGTGAGTGAAACGCCTGGCCCCTGACCCTTCTATCCCTCCTATCCCTCATCTCTGTCCCTAACCCCAACCCTTGTTCCTAGCTCTTTCTTCTGTCCCTAACCCTAACCCTAACCCTAAACACAACCCTTGTTCCTGGCTCTCTCTTCTGTCCCTAACCCCAACCCCTTTGTCTAAACACAACCCCTTTACCGCTATTTCTTTACTATAACCCCTATCCCTATCTCTTACCCTAACCACAACCTCTCTTCCTAATGTCTGACTCTAACCCCTGTCCCTAACCACAACCACTTTTCTTGATTTCTGGATTCCTATCCCCTCACCTGATTTCTATTCCTTACCCCAACCCCTCAACCACCCAACACTGCGACGGCCCGAAGAAGACGAGATGCTGGGAGGACAGAAGACGACTTGGCTTCGGATCGAGGGAGAATCGTTCCCCGACCCAAACCCCAGATCCTGGACCCCAGGGATCCCGGAGTGGAAGAGGACATGGCCGGAGAGAGGTCACGGCGGTTGGAGGACGGTCAGTAATCCACCAGACGGATGACCGACTCGCCGCAAGGCGCTCCACACCCTGAACCGGAGGGGGACGGTGGGCGAACGGGGGACCGAAAGGGACCGAGCCACTGTCCTCCCAACCGGACATGAGAAGGGCATGGGCGACCTGAAAAGTTGACCCGGCGGGCGAAACTAGATGCCTGCGCCGAGCCTACAAAATCCTCCGACTCACACAGTCCTCAAGTCCTCGTCTGAGAGGGACGATGGGTAGAGGCTCCGAAGGCCCCAACGCGGGGTGCCCCTTGGGGTTGAATGATGACCAGCGGGGGGTCTGATGCGTTCCCAGTGTGGAGCGTGCGCTACGAGGTAGGGCTTCGGCCTCAACTCGGATCCTTTCCCAAAAACCTAACCCTAACCCTAACCCTAACCCTAACCCTAACCCTAACCCTAACCCTAACCCTAACCCTAACCCCTTGGGACCTGAGGAATGAGAGACCGAATTGAGCCCTAACACACAACCAATTGGCATAACATAACCCTAACTAATAGTCTACCCAAAATTCTACCCTAAACACAACCCTGTACATAACCCTAAACATAACCCCTAATTGGCCTGGCCCTAAACATAACCCAAGATGGGACTAACCCTAAACAACCCCTAAACATAACCCTAATTTGGAGGAATGGAGTAAACTAAAAGAGAGGGGGTGGGACACATATATTCAAAGACCTTACTGGCAGCAGTATAAAACTAGACCAAATTGGATGGGTAGGGATGTAGCCAAAAGTAGGCACACTATATAATGCTCCGAGAACCCCAAAAAACTCGTAGAGCCGAAATTCAGGGATGGGAGTTCTAGTCTGCTTAAAGGGAAGGGATTGATTATAGGTGGAAGAAAGTTGAAAAGAAACGGACGGCGAAAAGCAACAGATGGGGGAAAGATTTGGGGGTGCCAACAGTAAAGGGAGGGAGAATTAAAGAAAAGAAAGAGAAACAGAAAGATGGACATGCAAGGACAGACATGCAAGAAAAACATAAAAGACAAAAAGACAAAAAGAAAGAGAAAAACCTAAACCAAGGACATGCAAGAACAAAGACGATAGAAGAAGAAAAATTCTCAAATTAAAAATCAAAAAGAAAGTAAAGCTCAAAGAGAGCATTTGGGGACCCAGCCTGAAGAAGGGCCGAATTAGGTCCGAAACGTCGCGACGGGCCCCAAGAAAAAACAAAGCATGCAAAAATATTATTAGATAACAAAGGCGAAATTAATGAAAGCATGAAAACCCAAGAAAGGGGAAAAGAATACCAAGAAGGAAACAAAACCAAGAAGGAAAGAAATAGAATAAGAGTGCTGAAGGACCAGGGGGGAGGAAACAGTGGCAGGACCGTGCACTTACCTCACTCCGACGGAGTCTTCCGTTGGGGATGGGGTCTTTTCCCCTTACCTAACCCGCCTGTGCCGCCACTGTCTTCCGACCCCTTGGGACCTGAGGAATGAGAGACCGAATTGAGCCCTAACACACAACCAATTGGCATAACATAACCCTAACTAATAGTCTACCCAAAATTCTACCCTAAACACAACCCTGTACATAACCCTAAACATAACCCCTAATTGGCCTGGCCCTAAACATAACCCAAGATGGGACTAACCCTAAACAACCCCTAAACATAACCCTAATTTGGAGGAATGGAGTAAACTAAAAGAGAGGGGGTGGGACACATATATTCAAAGACCTTACTGGCAGCAGTATAAAACTAGACCAAATTGGATGGGTAGGGATGTAGCCAAAAGTAGGCACACTATATAATGCTCCGAGAACCCCAAAAAACTCGTAGAGCCGAAATTCAGGGATGGGAGTTCTAGTCTGCTTAAAGGGAAGGGATTGATTATAGGTGGAAGAAAGTTGAAAAGAAACGGACGGCGAAAAGCAACAGATGGGGGAAAGATTTGGGGGTGCCAACAGTAAAGGGAGGGAGAATTAAAGAAAAGAAAGAGAAACAGAAAGATGGACATGCAAGGACAGACATGCAAGAAAAACATAAAAGACAAAAAGACAAAAAGAAAGAGAAAAACCTAAACCAAGGACATGCAAGAACAAAGACGATAGAAGAAGAAAAATTCTCAAATTAAAAATCAAAAAGAAAGTAAAGCTCAAAGAGAGCATTTGGGGACCCAGCCTGAAGAAGGGCCGAATTAGGTCCGAAACGTCGCGACGGGCCCCAAGAAAAAACAAAGCATGCAAAAATATTATTAGATAACAAAGGCGAAATTAATGAAAGCATGAAAACCCAAGAAAGGGGAAAAGAATACCAAGAAGGAAACAAAACCAAGAAGGAAAGAAATAGAATAAGAGTGCTGAAGGACCAGGGGGGAGGAAACAGTGGCAGGACCGTGCACTTACCTCACTCCGACGGAGTCTTCCGTTGGGGATGGGGTCTTTTCCCCTTACCTAACCCGCCTGTGCCGCCACTGTCTTCCGACCCCTTGGGACCTGAGGAATGAGAGACCGAATTGAGCCCTAACACACAACCAATTGGCATAACATAACCCTAACTAATAGTCTACCCAAAATTCTACCCTAAACACAACCCTGTACATAACCCTAAACATAACCCCTAATTGGCCTGGCCCTAAACATAACCCAAGATGGGACTAACCCTAAACAACCCCTAAACATAACCCTAATTTGGAGGAATGGAGTAAACTAAAAGAGAGGGGGTGGGACACATATATTCAAAGACCTTACTGGCAGCAGTATAAAACTAGACCAAATTGGATGGGTAGGGATGTAGCCAAAAGTAGGCACACTATATAATGCTCCGAGAACCCCAAAAAACTCGTAGAGCCGAAATTCAGGGATGGGAGTTCTAGTCTGCTTAAAGGGAAGGGATTGATTATAGGTGGAAGAAAGTTGAAAAGAAACGGACGGCGAAAAGCAACAGATGGGGGAAAGATTTGGGGGTGCCAACAGTAAAGGGAGGGAGAATTAAAGAAAAGAAAGAGAAACAGAAAGATGGACATGCAAGGACAGACATGCAAGAAAAACATAAAAGACAAAAAGACAAAAAGAAAGAGAAAAACCTAAACCAAGGACATGCAAGAACAAAGACGATAGAAGAAGAAAAATTCTCAAATTAAAAATCAAAAAGAAAGTAAAGCTCAAAGAGAGCATTTGGGGACCCAGCCTGAAGAAGGGCCGAATTAGGTCCGAAACGTCGCGACGGGCCCCAAGAAAAAACAAAGCATGCAAAAATATTATTAGATAACAAAGGCGAAATTAATGAAAGCATGAAAACCCAAGAAAGGGGAAAAGAATACCAAGAAGGAAACAAAACCAAGAAGGAAAGAAATAGAATAAGAGTGCTGAAGGACCAGGGGGGAGGAAACAGTGGCAGGACCGTGCACTTACCTCACTCCGACGGAGTCTTCCGTTGGGGATGGGGTCTTTTCCCCTTACCTAACCCTAACCCTAACCCTAACCCTAACCCTAACCCTAACCCTTAATGAAATGTCCCCAACAGCGTTTTCAGCCCGAGTGGAGCACATTTTGACTGTTTTTTTTAAAAACATCATTGTACATTGAAATTTCTGCTTGCGTATGCTTTAGAAGCAAGAATTAAGAGGACTACATTCATTATTTCAGCTGAAAAATGCTTAGTTTATGATTTATAGTCAACATTAATGAAATGTCCCCAACAGCGTTTTCAGCCCGAGTGGAGCACATTTTGACTGTTTTTTTAAAAACATCATTGTACATTGAAATTTCTGCTTGCGTATGCTTTAGAAGCAAGAATTAAGAGGACTACATTCATTATTTCAGCTGAAAAATGCTTAGTCTTTAATTTATAGTCAACATTAATGAAATGTCCCCAACAGCGTTTTCAGCCCGAGTGGAGCACATTTTGACCGTTTTTTTAAAAACATCATTGTACATTGAAATTTCTGTTTGCGTATGCTTTAGAAGCAAGAATTAAGAGGACTACATTCATTATTTAAGCTGAAAAATGCTTAGTTTATGATTTATAGTCACCATTAATGTAATGTCCCAAACAAGCGTTTTCAGCCCGAGTGGAGCACATTTTGACTGTTTTTTTAAAAACATCATTGTACATTGAAATTTCTGCTTGCGTATGCTTAAGAAGCAAGAATTAAGAGGACTACATTCATTATTTCAGCTGAAAAATGCTTAGTTTATGATTTATAGTCAACATTAATGAAATGTCCCCAACAGCGTTTTCAGCCCGAGTGGAGCACATTTTGACTGTTTTTTTAAAAACATCATTGTACATTGAAATTTCTGCTTGCGTATGCTTTAGAAGCAAGAATTAAGAGGACTACATTCATTATTTCAGCTGAAAAATGCTTAGTTTTTAATTTATAGTCAACATTAATGAAATGTCCCCAACAGCGTTTTCAGCCCGAGTGGAGCACATTTTGACCGTTTTTTTAAAAACATCATTGTACATTGAAATTTCTGTTTGCGTATGCTTTAGAAGCAAGAATTAAGAGGACTACATTCATTATTTCAGCTGAAAAATGCTTAGTTTATGATTTATAGTCAACATTAATGTAATGTCCCAAACAAGCGTTTTCAGCCCGAGTGGAGCACATTTTGACTGTTTTTTTAAAAACATCATTGTACATTGAAATTTCTGCTTGCGTATGCTTTAGAAGCAAGAATTAAGAGGACTACATTCATTATTTCAGCTGAAAAATGCTTAGTTTATGATTTATAGTCAACATTAATGAAATGTCCCAAACAAGCGTTTTCAGCCCGAGTGGAGCACATTTTGACCGTTTTTTTAAAAACATCATTGTACATTGAAATTTCTGCTTGCGTATGCTTTAGAAGCAAGAATTAAGAGGACTACATTCAGTATTTCAGCTGAAAAATGCTTAGTTTATGATTTATAGTCAACATTAATGAAATGTCCCAAACAAGCGTTTTCAGCCCGAGTGGAGCACATTTTGACCGTTTTTTTAAAAACATCATTGTACATTGAAATTTCTGTTTGCGTATGCTTTAGAAGCAAGAATTAAGAGGACTACATTCATTATTTCAGCTGAAAAATGCTTAGTTTATGATTTATAGTCAACATTAATGTAATGTCCCAAACAAGCGTTTTCAGCCCGAGTAGAGCACATTTTGACTGTTTTTTTAAAAACATCATTGTACATTGAAATTTCTGCTTGCGTATGCTTTAGAAGCAAGAATTAAGAGGACTACATTCATTATTTCGGCTGAAAAATGCTTAGTTTATGATTTATAGTCAACATTGATGAAATGTCCCCAACAGCGTTTTCAGCCCGAGTGGAGCACATTTTGACTGTTTTTTTAAAAACATCATTGTACATTGAAATTTCTGCTTGCGTATGCTTTAGAAGCAAGAATTAAGAGGACTACATTCATTATTTCAGCTGAAAAATGCTTAGTTTTTTATTTATAGTCAACATTAATGAAATGTCCCCAACAGCGTTTTCAGCCCGAGTGGAGCACATTTTGACTGTTTTTTTTAAAAACATCATTGTACATTGAAATTTCTGCTTGCGTATGCTTTAGAAGCAAGAATTAAGAGGACTACATTCATTATTTCAGCTGAAAAATGCTTAGTTTATGAATTATAGTCAACATTAATGAAATGTTCCAAACAAGCGTTTTCAGCCCGAGTGGAGCACATTTTGACCGTTTTTTTAAAAACATCATTGTACATTGAAATTTCTGTTTGCGTATGCTTTAGAAGCAAGAATTAAGAGGACTACATTCATTATTTCGGCTGAAAAATGCTTAGTTTATGATTTATAGTCAACATTGATGAAATGTCCCCAACAGCGTTTTCAGCCCGAGTGGAGCACATTTTGACTGTTTTTTTAAAAACATCATTGTACATTGAAATTTCTGCTTGCGTATGCTTTAGAAGCAAGAATTAAGAGGACTACATTCATTATTTCAGCTGAAAAATGCTTAGTTTTTGATTTATAGTCAACATTAATGAAATGTCCCCAACAGCGTTTTCAGCCCGAGTGGAGCACATTTTGACTGTTTTTTTTAAAAACATCATTGTACATTGAAATTTCTGCTTGCGTATGCTTTAGAAGCAAGAATTAAGAGGACTACATTCATTATTTCAGCTGAAAAATGCTTAGTTTATGAATTATAGTCAACATTAATGAAATGTTCCAAACAAGCGTTTTCAGCCCGAGTGGAGCACATTTTGACCGTTTTTTTAAAAACATCATTGTACATTGAAATTTCTGTTTGCGTATGCTTTAGAAGCAAGAATTAAGAGGACTACATTCATTATTTCAGCTGAAAAATGCTTAGTTTATGATTTATAGTCAACATTAATGTAATGTCCCCAACAAGCGTTTTCAGCCCGAGTGGAGCACATTTTGACTGTTTTTTTAAAAACATCATTGTACATTGAAATTTCTGCTTGCGTATGCTTTAGAAGCAAGAATTAAGAGGACTACATTCATTATTTCAGCTGAAAAATGCTTAGTTTTTGATTTATAGTCAACATTAATGAAATGTCCCCAACAGCGTTTTCAGCCCGAGTGGAGCACATTTTGACTGTTTTTTTAAAAACATCATTGTACATTGAAATTTCTGCTTGCGTATGCTTTAGAAGCAAGAATTAAGAGGACTACATTCATTATTTCAGCTGAAAAATGCTTAGTTTATGATTTATAGTCAACATTAATGAAATGTTCCAAACAAGCGTTTTCAGCCCGAGTGGAGCACATTTTGACCGTTTTTTTAAAAACATCATTGTACATTGAAATTTCTGTTTGCGTATGCTTTAGAAGCAAGAATTAAGAGGAATACATTCATTATTTCAGCTGAAAAATGCTTAGTTTATGATTTATAGTCAACATTAATGTAATGTCCCAAACAAGCGTTTTCAGCCCGAGTGAGCACATTTTGACCGTTTTTTTAAAAACATCATTGTACATTGAAATTTCTGTTTGCGTATGCTTTAGAAGCAAGAATTAAGAGGACTACATTCATTATTTCAGCTGAAAAATGCTTAGTTTATGATTTATAGTCAACATTAATGTAATGTCCCAAACAAGCGTTTTCAGCCCGAGTGGAGCACATTTTGACTGTTTTTTTAAAAACATCATTGTACATTGAAATTTCTGCTTGCGTATGCTTTAGAAGCAAGAATTAAGAGGACTACATTCATTATTTCAGCTGAAAAATGCTTAGTTTTTGATTTATAGTCAACATTAATGAAATGTCCCCAACAGCGTTTTCAGCCCGAGTGGAGCACATTTTGACTGTTTTTTTTAAAAACATCATTGTACATTGAAATTTCTGCTTGCGTATGCTTTAGAAGCAAGAATTAAGAGGACTACATTCATTATTTCAGCTGAAAAATGCTTAGTTTATGAATTATAGTCAACATTATTGTAATGTCCCAAACAAGCGTTTTCAGCCCGAGTGGAGCACATTTTGACTGTTTTTTTTAAAAACATCATTGTACATTGAAATTTCTGCTTGCGTATGCTTTAGAAGCAAGAATTAAGAGGACTACATTCATTATTTCAGCTGAAAAATGCTTAGTTTATGAATTATAGTCAACATTAATGAAATGTTCCAAACAAGCGTTTTCAGCCCGAGTGGAGCACATTTTGACCGTTTTTTTAAAAAACATTGTACATTGAAATTTCTGTTTGCGTATGCTTTAGAAGCAAGAATTAAGAGGACTACATTCATTATTTCAGCTGAAAAATGCTTAGTTTATGATTTATAGTCAACATTAATGTAATGTCCCCAACAAGCGTTTTCAGCCCGAGTGGAGCACATTTTGACTGTTTTTTTAAAAACATCATTGTACATTGAAATTTCTGCTTGCGTATGCTTTAGAAGCAAGAATTAAGAGGACTACATTCATTATTTCAGCTGAAAAATGCTTAGTTTTTGATTTATAGTCAACATTAATGAAATGTCCCCAACAGCGTTTTCAGCCCGAGTGGAGCACATTTTGACTGTTTTTTTAAAAACATCATTGTACATTGAAATTTCTGCTTGCGTATGCTTTAGAAGCAAGAATTAAGAGGACTACATTCATTATTTCAGCTGAAAAATGCTTAGTTTATGATTTATAGTCAACATTAATGAAATGTTCCAAACAAGCGTTTTCAGCCCGAGTGGAGCACATTTTGACCGTTTTTTTAAAAACATCATTGTACATTGAAATTTCTGTTTGCGTATGCTTTAGAAGCAAGAATTAAGAGGACTACATTCATTATTTCAGCTGAAAAATGCTTAGTTTATGATTTATAGTCAACATTAATGTAATGTCCCAAACAAGCGTTTTCAGCCCGAGTGAGCACATTTTGACCGTTTTTTTAAAAACATCATTGTACATTGAAATTTCTGTTTGCGTATGCTTTAGAAGCAAGAATTAAGAGGACTACATTCATTATTTCAGCTGAAAAATGCTTAGTTTATGATTTATAGTCAACATTAATGTAATGTCCCAAACAAGCGTTTTCAGCCCGAGTGGAGCACATTTTGACTGTTTTTTTAAAAACATCATTGTACATTGAAATTTCTGCTTGCGTATGCTTTAGAAGCAAGAATTAAGAGGACTACATTCATTATTTCAGCTGAAAAATGCTTAGTTTTTGATTTATAGTCAACATTAATGAAATGTCCCCAACAGCGTTTTCAGCCCGAGTGGAGCACATTTTGACTGTTTTTTTTAAAAACATCATTGTACATTGAAATTTCTGCTTGCATATGCTTTAGAAGCAAGAATTAAGAGGACTACATTCATTATTTCAGCTGAAAAATGCTTAGTTTATGAATTATAGTCAACATTATTGTAATGTCCCAAACAAGCGTTTTCAGCCCGAGTGGAGCACATTTTGACTGTTTTTTTAAAAACATCATTGTACATTGAAATTTCTGCTTGCGTATGCTTTAGAAGCAAGAATTAAGAGGACTACATTCATTATTTCAGCTGAAAAATGCTTAGTTTATGATTTATAGTCAACATTAATGAAATGTTCCAAACAAGCGTTTTCAGCCCGAGTGGAGCACATTTTGACCGTTTTTTTAAAAACATCATTGTACATTGTAATTTCTGTTTGCGTATGCTTTAGAAGCAAGAATTAAGAGGACTACATTCATTATTTCAGCTGAAAAATGCTTAGTTTATGATTTATAGTCAACATTAATGTAATGTCCCAAACAAGCGTTTTCAGCCCGAGTGAGCACATTTTGACCGTTTTTTTAAAAACATCATTGTACATTGAAATTTCTGTTTGCGTATGCTTTAGAAGCAAGAATTAAGAGGACTACATTCATTATTTCAGCTGAAAAATGCTTAAATTATGATTTATAGTCAACATTAATGTAATGTCCCAAACAAGCGTTTTCAGCCCGAGTGGAGCACATTTTGACTGTTTTTTTAAAAACATCATTGTACATTGAAATTTCTGCTTGCGTATGCTTTAGAAGCCAGAATTAAGAGGACTACATTCATTATTTCAGCTGAAAAATGCTTAGTTTATGATTTATAGTCAACATTAATGAAATGTCCCCAACAGCGTTTTCAGCCCGAGTGGAGCACATTTTGACTGTTTTTTTAAAAACATCATTGTACATTGAAATTTCTGCTTGCGTATGCTTTAGAAGCAAGAATTAAGAGGACTACATTCATTATTTCAGCTGAAAAATGCTTAGTTTTTGATTTATAGTCAACATTAATGAAATGTCCCCAACAGCGTTTTCAGCCCGAGTGGAGCACATTTTGACTGTTTTTTTAAAAACATCATTGTACATTGAAATTTCTGCTTGCGTATGCTTTAGAAGCAAGAATTAAGAGGACTACATTCATTATTTCAGCTGAAAAATGCTTAGTTTATGAATTATAGTCAACATTAATGAAATGTTCCAAACAAGCGTTTTCAGCCCGAGTGGAGCACATTTTGACCGTTTTTTTAAAAACATCATTGTACATTGAAATTTCTGTTTGCGTATGCTTTAGAAGCAAGAATTAAGAGGACTACATTCATTATTTCGGCTGAAAAATGCTTAGTTTATGATTTATAGTCAACATTGATGAAATGTCCCCAACAGCGTTTTCAGCCCGAGTGGAGCACATTTTGACTGTTTTTTTAAAAACATCATTGTACATTGAAATTTCTGCTTGCGTATGCTTTAGAAGCAAGAATTAAGAGGACTACATTCATTATTTCAGCTGAAAAATGCTTAGTTTTTGATTTATAGTCAACATTAATGAAATGTCCCCAACAGCGTTTTCAGCCCGAGTGGAGCACATTTTGACTGTTTTTTTTAAAAACATCATTGTACATTGAAATTTCTGCTTGCGTATGCTTTAGAAGCAAGAATTAAGAGGACTACATTCATTATTTCAGCTGAAAAATGCTTAGTTTATGAATTATAGTCAACATTAATGAAATGTTCCAAACAAGCGTTTTCAGCCCGAGTGGAGCACATTTTGACCGTTTTTTTAAAAACATCATTGTACATTGAAATTTCTGTTTGCGTATGCTTTAGAAGCAAGAATTAAGAGGACTACATTCATTATTTCAGCTGAAAAATGCTTAGTTTATGATTTATAGTCAACATTAATGTAATGTCCCCAACAAGCGTTTTCAGCCCGAGTGGAGCACATTTTGACTGTTTTTTTAAAAACATCATTGTACATTGAAATTTCTGCTTGCGTATGCTTTAGAAGCAAGAATTAAGAGGACTACATTCATTATTTCAGCTGAAAAATGCTTAGTTTTTGATTTATAGTCAACATTAATGAAATGTCCCCAACAGCGTTTTCAGCCCGAGTGGAGCACATTTTGACTGTTTTTTTAAAAACATCATTGTACATTGAAATTTCTGCTTGCGTATGCTTTAGAAGCAAGAATTAAGAGGACTACATTCATTATTTCAGCTGAAAAATGCTTAGTTTATGATTTATAGTCAACATTAATGAAATGTTCCAAACAAGCGTTTTCAGCCCGAGTGGAGCACATTTTGACCGTTTTTTTAAAAACATCATTGTACATTGAAATTTCTGTTTGCGTATGCTTTAGAAGCAAGAATTAAGAGGACTACATTCATTATTTCAGCTGAAAAATGCTTAGTTTATGATTTATAGTCAACATTAATGTAATGTCCCAAACAAGCGTTTTCAGCCCGAGTGAGCACATTTTGACCGTTTTTTTAAAAACATCATTGTACATTGAAATTTCTGTTTGCGTATGCTTTAGAAGCAAGAATTAAGAGGACTACATTCATTATTTCAGCTGAAAAATGCTTAGTTTATGATTTATAGTCAACATTAATGTAATGTCCCAAACAAGCGTTTTCAGCCCGAGTGGAGCACATTTTGACTGTTTTTTTAAAAACATCATTGTACATTGAAATTTCTGCTTGCGTATGCTTTAGAAGCAAGAATTAAGAGGACTACATTCATTATTTCAGCTGAAAAATGCTTAGTTTTTGATTTATAGTCAACATTAATGAAATGTCCCCAACAGCGTTTTCAGCCCGAGTGGAGCACATTTTGACTGTTTTTTTTAAAAACATCATTGTACATTGAAATTTCTGCTTGCGTATGCTTTAGAAGCAAGAATTAAGAGGACTACATTCATTATTTCAGCTGAAAAATGCTTAGTTTATGAATTATAGTCAACATTATTGTAATGTCCCAAACAAGCGTTTTCAGCCCGAGTGGAGCACATTTTGACTGTTTTTTTAAAAACATCATTGTACATTGAAATTTCTGCTTGCGTATGCTTTAGAAGCAAGAATTAAGAGGACTACATTCATTATTTCAGCTGAAAAATGCTTAGTTTATGATTTATAGTCAACATTAATGAAATGTTCCAAACAAGCGTTTTCAGCCCGAGTGGATCACATTTTGACCGTTTTTTTAAAAACATCATTGTACATTGAAATTTCTGTTTGCGTATGCTTTAGAAGCAAGAATTAAGAGGACTACATTCATTATTTCAGCTGAAAAATGCTTAGTTTATGATTTATAGTCAACATTAATGTAATGTCCCAAACAAGCGTTTTCAGCCCGAGTGAGCACATTTTGACCGTTTTTTTAAAAACATCATTGTACATTGAAATTTCTGTTTGCGTATGCTTTAGAAGCAAGAATTAAGAGGACTACATTCATTATTTCAGCTGAAAAATGCTTAGTTTATGAATTATAGTCAACATTAATGTAATGTCCCAAACAAGCGTTTTCAGCCCGAGTGGAGCACATTTTGACTGTTTTTTTAAAAACATCATTGTACATTGAAATTTCTGCTTGCGTATGCTTTAGAAGCCAGAATTAAGAGGACTACATTCATTATTTCAGCTGAAAAATGCTTAGTTTATGATTTATAGTCAACATTAATGAAATGTCCCCAACAGCGTTTTCAGCCCGAGTGGAGCACATTTTGACTGTTTTTTTAAAAACATCATTGTACATTGAAATTTCTGCTTGCGTATGCTTTAGAAGCAAGAATTAAGAGGACTACATTCATTATTTCAGCTGAAAAATGCTTAGTTTTTGATTTATAGTCAACATTAATGAAATGTCCCTAACAGCGTTTTCAGCCCGAGTGGAACACATTTTGACTGTTTTTTTAAAAACATCATTGTACATTGAAATTTCTGTTTGCGTATGCTTTAGAAGCAAGAATTAAGAGGACTACATTCATTATTTCAGCTGAAAAATGCTTAGTTTATGATTTATAGTCAACATTAATGTAATGTCCCAAACAAGCGTTTTCAGCCCGAGTGGAGCACATTTTGACCGTTTTTTTAAAAACATCATTGTACATTGAAATTTCTGTTTGCGTATGCTTTAGAAGCAAGAATTAAGAGGACTACATTCATTATTTCAGCTGAAAAATGCTTAGTTTATGATTTATAGTTAACATTAATGTAATGTCCCAAACAAGCGTTTTCAGCCCGAGTGGAGCACATTTTGACTGTTTTTTTAAAAACATCATTGTACATTGATATTTCTGCTTGCGTATGCTTTAGAAGCAAGAATTAAGAGGACTACATTCATTATTTCAGCTGAAAAATGCTTAGTTTATGATTTATAGTCAACATTAATGAAATGTCCCAAACAAGCGTTTTCAGCCCGAGTGGAGCACATTTTGACCGTTTTTTTAAAAACATCATTGTACATTGAAATTTCTGCTTGCGTATGCTTTAGAAGCAAGAATTAAGAGGACTACATTCAGTATTTCAGCTGAAAAATGCTTAGTTTATGATTTATAGTCAACATTAATGAAATGTCCCAAACAAGCGTTTTCAGCCCGAGTGGAGCACATTTTGACCGTTTTTTTAAAAACATCATTGTACATTGAAATTTCTGTTTGCGTATGCTTTAGAAGCAAGAATTAAGAGGACTACATTCATTATTTCAGCTGAAAAATGCTTAGTTTATGATTTATAGTCAACATTAATGTAATGTCCCAAACAAGCGTTTTCAGCCCGAGTAGAGCACATTTTGACTGTTTTTTTAAAAACATCATTGTACATTGAAATTCCTGCTTGCGTATGCTTTAGAAGCAAGAATTAAGAGGACTACATTCATTATTTCGGCTGAAAAATGCTTAGTTTATGATTTATAGTCAACATTGATGAAATGTCCCCAACAGCGTTTTCAGCCCGAGTGGAGCACATTTTGACTGTTTTTTTAAAAACATCATTGTACATTGAAATTTCTGCTTGCGTATGCTTTAGAAGCAAGAATTAAGAGGACTACATTCATTATTTCAGCTGAAAAATGCTTAGTTTTTAATTTATAGTCAACATTAATGAAATGTCCCCAACAGCGTTTTCAGCCCGAGTGGAGCACATTTTGACTGTTTTTTTTAAAAACATCATTGTACATTGAAATTTCTGCTTGCGTATGCTTTAGAAGCAAGAATTAAGAGGACTACATTCATTATTTCAGCTGAAAAATGCTTAGTTTTTAATTTATAGTCAACATTAATGAAATGTCCCCAACAGCGTTTTCAGCCCGAGTGGAGCACATTTTGACTGTTTTTTTAAAAACATCATTGTACATTGAAATTTCTGCTTGCGTATGCTTTAGAAGCAAGAATTAAGAGGACTACATTCATTATTTCAGCTGAAAAATGCTTAGTTTATGATTTATAGTCAACATTAATGTAATGTCCCAAACAAGCGTTTTCAGCCCGAGTGGAGCACATTTTGACCGTTTTTTTAAAAACATCATTGTACATTGAAATTTCTGCTTGCGTATGCTTTAGAAGCAAGAATTAAGAGGACTACATTCATTATTTCGGCTGAAAAATGCTTAGTTTATGATTTATAGTCAACATTGATGAAATGTCCCCAACAGCGTTTTCAGCCCGAGTGGAGCACATTTTGACTGTTTTTTTAAAAACATCATTGTACATTGAAATTTCTGCTTGCGTATGCTTTAGAAGCAAGAATTAAGAGGACTACATTCATTATTTCAGCTGAAAAATGCTTAGTTTTTAATTTATAGTCAACATTAATGAAATGTCCCCAACAGCGTTTTCAGCCCGAGTGGAGCACATTTTGACTGTTTTTTTTAAAAACATCATTGTACATTGAAATTTCTGCTTGCGTATGCTTTAGAAGCAAGAATTAAGAGGACTACATTCATTATTTCAGCTGAAAAATGCTTAGTTTTTAATTTATAGTCAACATTAATGAAATGTCCCCAACAGCGTTTTCAGCCCGAGTGGAGCACATTTTGACTGTTTTTTTAAAAACATCATTGTACATTGAAATTTCTGCTTGCGTATGCTTTAGAAGCAAGAATTAAGAGGACTACATTCATTATTTCAGCTGAAAAATGCTTAGTTTATGATTTATAGTCAACATTAATGTAATGTCCCAAACAAGCGTTTTCAGCCCGAGTGGAGCACATTTTGACCGTTTTTTTAAAAACATCATTGTACATTGAAATTTCTGTTTGCGTATGCTTTAGAAGCAAGAATTAAGAGGACTACATTCATTATTTCAGCTGAAAAATGCTTAGTTTATGATTTATAGTCAACATTAATGTAATGTCCCAAACAAGCGTTTTCAGCCCGAGTGGAGCACATTTTGACTGTTTTTTTAAAAACATCATTGTACATTGATATTTCTGCTTGCGTATGCTTTAGAAGCAAGAATTAAGAGGACTACATTCATTATTTCAGCTGAAAAATGCTTAGTTTATGATTTATAGTCCACATTAATGAAATGTCCCAAACAAGCGTTTTCAGCCCGAGTGGAGCACATTTTGACCGTTTTTTTAAAAACATCATTGTACATTGAAATTTCTGCTTGCGTATGCTTTAGAAGCAAGAATTAAGAGGACTACATTCAGTATTTCAGCTGAAAAATGCTTAGTTTATGATTTATAGTCAACATTAATGAAATGTCCCAAACAAGCGTTTTCAGCCCGAGTGGAGCACATTTTGACCGTTTTTTTAAAAACATCATTGTACATTGAAATTTCTGTTTGCGTATGCTTTAGAAGCAAGAATTAAGAGGACTACATTCATTATTTCAGCTGAAAAATGCTTAGTTTATGATTTATAGTCAACATTAATGTAATGTCCCAAACAAGCGTTTTCAGCCCGAGTAGAGCACATTTTGACTGTTTTTTTAAAAACATCATTGTACATTGAAATTTCTGCTTGCGTATGCTTTAGAAGCAAGAATTAAGAGGACTACATTCATTATTTCGGCTGAAAAATGCTTAGTTTATGATTTATAGTCAACATTGATGAAATGTCCCCAACAGCGTTTTCAGCCCGAGTGGAGCACATTTTGACTGTTTTTTTAAAAACATCATTGTACATTGAAATTTCTGCTTGCGTATGCTTTAGAAGCAAGAATTAAGAGGACTACATTCATTATTTCAGCTGAAAAATGCTTAGTTTTTAATTTATAGTCAACATTAATGAAATGTCCCCAACAGCGTTTTCAGCCCGAGTGGAGCACATTTTGACTGTTTTTTTTAAAAACATCATTGTACATTGAAATTTCTGCTTGCGTATGCTTTAGAAGCAAGAATTAAGAGGACTACATTCATTTTTTCAGCTGAAAAATGCTTAGTTTTTAATTTATAGTCAACATTAATGAAATGTCCCCAACAGCGTTTTCAGCCCGAGTGGAGCACATTTTGACTGTTTTTTTAAAAACATCATTGTACATTGAAATTTCTGCTTGCGTATGCTTTAGAAGCAAGAATTAAGAGGACTACATTCATTATTTCAGCTGAAAAATGCTTAGTTTATGATTTATAGTCAACATTAATGTAATGTCCCAAACAAGCGTTTTCAGCCCGAGTGGAGCACATTTTGACCGTTTTTTTAAAAACATCATTGTACATTGAAATTTCTGTTTGCGTATGCTTTAGAAGCAAGAATTAAGAGGACTACATTCATTATTTCAGCTGAAAAATGCTTAGTTTATGATTTATAGTCACCATTAATGTAATGTCCCAAACAAGCGTTTTCAGCCCGAGTGGAGCACATTTTGACTGTTTTTTTAAAAACATCATTGTACATTGAAATTTCTGCTTGCGTATGCTTAAGAAGCAAGAATTAAGAGGACTACATTCATTATTTCAGCTGAAAAATGCTTAGTTTATGATTTATAGTCAACATTAATGAAATGTCCCCAACAGCGTTTTCAGCCCGAGTGGAGCACATTTTGACTGTTTTTTTAAAAACATCATTGTACATTGAAATTTCTGCTTGCGTATGCTTTAGAAGCAAGAATTAAGAGGACTACATTCATTATTTCAGCTGAAAAATGCTTAGTTTTTAATTTATAGTCAACATTAATGAAATGTCCCCAACAGCGTTTTCAGCCCGAGTGGAGCACATTTTGACTGTTTTTTTTAAAAACATCATTGTACATTGAAATTTCTGCTTGCGTATGCTTTAGAAGCAAGAATTAAGAGGACTACATTCATTATTTCAGCTGAAAAATGCTTTAGTTTTTGATTTATAGTCAACATTAATGAAATGTCCCCAACAGCGTTTTCAGCCCGAGTGGAGCACATTTTGACTGTTTTTTTAAAAACATCATTGTACATTGAAATTTCTGCTTGCGTATGCTTTAGAAGCAAGAATTAAGAGGACTACATTCATTATTTCAGCTGAAAAATGCTTAGTTTATGATTTATAGTCAACATTAATGAAATGTTCCAAACAAGCGTTTTCAGCCCGAGTGGAGCACATTTTGACCGTTTTTTTAAAAACATCATTGTACATTGAAATTTCTGTTTGCGTATGCTTTAGAAGCAAGAATTAAGAGGACTACATTCATTATTTCAGCTGAAAAATGCTTAGTTTATGATTTATAGTCAACATTAATGTAATGTCCCCAACAAGCGTTTTCAGCCCGAGTGGAGCACATTTTGACTGTTTTTTTAAAAACATCATTGTACATTGAAATTTCTGCTTGCGTATGCTTTAGAAGCAAGAATTAAGAGGACTACATTCATTATTTCAGCTGAAAAATGCTTAGTTTTTGATTTATAGTCAACATTAATGAAATGTCCCCAACAGCGTTTTCAGCCCGAGTGGAGCACATTTTGACTGTTTTTTTAAAAACATCATTGTACATTGAAATTTCTGCTTGCGTATGCTTTAGAAGCAAGAATTAAGAGGACTACATTCATTATTTCAGCTGAAAAATGCTTAGTTTATGATTTATAGTCAACATTAATGAAATGTTCCAAACAAGCGTTTTCAGCCCGAGTGGAGCACATTTTGACCGTTTTTTTAAAAACATCATTGTACATTGAAATTTCTGTTTGCGTATGCTTTAGAAGCAAGAATTAAGAGGACTACATTCATTATTTCAGCTGAAAAATGCTTAGTTTATGATTTATAGTCAACATTAATGAAATGTCCCAAACAAGCGTTTTCAGCCCGAGTGAGCACATTTTGACCGTTTTTTTTAAAAACATCATTGTACATTGAAATTTCTGCTTGCGTATGCTTTAGAAGCAAGAATTAAGAGGACTACATTCATTATTTCAGCTGAAAAATGCTTAGTTTTTGATTTATAGTCAACATTAATGAAATGTCCCCAACAGCGTTTTCAGCCCGAGTGGAGCACATTTTGACTGTTTTTTTAAAAACATCATTGTACATTGAAATTTCTGCTTGCGTATGCTTTAGAAGCAAGAATTAAGAGGACTACATTCATTATTTCAGCTGAAAAATGCTTAGTTTATGATTTATAGTCAACATTAATGAAATGTTCCAAACAAGCGTTTTCAGCCCGAGTGGAGCACATTTTGACCGTTTTTTTAAAAACATCATTGTACATTGAAATTTCTGTTTGCGTATGCTTTAGAAGCAAGAATTAAGAGGACTACATTCATTATTTCAGCTGAAAAATGCTTAGTTTATGATTTATAGTCAACATTAATGTAATGTCCCAAACAAGCGTTTTCAGCCCGAGTGAGCACATTTTGACCGTTTTTTTAAAAACATCATTGTACATTGAAATTTCTGTTTGCGTATGCTTTAGAAGCAAGAATTAAGAGGACTACATTCATTATTTCAGCTGAAAAATGCTTAGTTTATGATTTATAGTCAACATTAATGTAATGTCCCAAACAAGCGTTTTCAGCCCGAGTGGAGCACATTTTGACTGTTTTTTAAAAAACATCATTGTACATTGAAATTTCTGCTTGCGTATGCTTTAGAAGCAAGAATTAAGAGGACTACATTCATTATTTCAGCTGAAAAATGCTTAGTTTTTGATTTATAGTCAACATTAATGAAATGTCCCCAACAGCGTTTTCAGCCCGAGTGGAGCACATTTTGACTGTTTTTTTTAAAAACATCATTGTACATTGAAATTTCTGCTTGCGTATGCTTTAGAAGCAAGAATTAAGAGGACTACATTCATTATTTCAGCTGAAAAATGCTTAGTTTATGAATTATAGTCAACATTAATGAAATGTTCCAAACAAGCGTTTTCAGCCCGAGTGGAGCACATTTTGACTGTTTTTTTAAAAACATCATTGTACATTGAAATTTCTGTTTGCGTATGCTTTAGAAGCAAGAATTAAGAGGACTACATTCATTATTTTAGCTGAAAAATGCTTAGTTTATGATTTATAGTCACCATTAATGTAATGTCCCAAACAAGCGTTTTCAGCCCGAGTGGAGCACATTTTGACCGTTTTTTTAAAAACATCATTGTACATTGAAATTTCTGCTTGCGTATGCTTAAGAAGCAAGAATTAAGAGGACTACATTCATTATTTCAGCTGAAAAATGCTTAGTTTATGATTTATAGTCAACATTAATGAAATGTCCCCAACAGCGTTTTCAGCCCGAGTGGAGCACATTTTGACTGTTTTTTTAAAAACATCATTGTACATTGAAATTTCTGCTTGCGTATGCTTTAGAAGCAAGAATTAAGAGGACTACATTCATTATTTCAGCTGAAAAATGCTTAGTTTTTGATTTATAGTCAACATTAATGAAATGTCCCCAACAGCGTTTTCAGCCCGAGTGGAGCACATTTTGACTGTTTTTTTTAAAAACATCATTGTACATTGAAATTTCTGCTTGCGTATGCTTTAGAAGCAAGAATTAAGAGGACTACATTCATTATTTCAGCTGAAAAATGCTTAGTTTATGAATTATAGTCAACATTAATGAAATGTTCCAAACAAGCGTTTTCAGCCCGAGTGGAGCACATTTTGACTGTTTTTTTAAAAACATCATTGTACATTGAAATTTCTGTTTGCGTATGCTTTAGAAGCAAGAATTAAGAGGACTACATTCATTATTTAAGCTGAAAAATGCTTAGTTTATGATTTATAGTCACCATTAATGTAATGTCCCAAACAAGCGTTTTCAGCCCGAGTGGAGCACATTTTGACTGTTTTTTTAAAAACATCATTGTACATTGAAATTTCTGCTTGCGTATGCTTAAGAAGCAAGAATTAAGAGGACTACATTCATTATTTCAGCTGAAAAATGCTTAGTTTATGATTTATAGTCAACATTAATGAAATGTCCCCAACAGCGTTTTCAGCCCGAGTGGAGCACATTTTGACAGTTTTTTTAAAAACATCATTGTACATTGAAATTTCTGCTTGCGTATGCTTTAGAAGCAAGAATTAAGAGGACTACATTCATTATTTCAGCTGAAAAATGCTTAGTTTTTAATTTATAGTCAACATTAATGAAATGTCCCCACAGCGTTTTCAGCCCGAGTGGAGCACATTTTGACTGTTTTTTTTAAAAACATAATTGTACATTGAAATTTCTGCTTGCGTATGCTTTAGAAGCAAGATTTAAGAGGACTACATTCATTATTTCAGCTGAAAAATGCTTAGTTTTTGATTTATAGTCAACATTAATGAAATGTCCCCAACAGCGTTTTCAGCCCGAGTGGAGCACATTTTGACTGTTTTTTTAAAAACATCATTGTACATTGAAATTTCTGCTTGCGTATGCTTTAGAAGCAAGAATTAAGAGGACTACATTCATTATTTCAGCTGAAAAATGCTTAGTTTATGATTTATAGTCAACATTAATGAAATGTTCCAAACAAGCGTTTTCAGCCCGAGTGGAGCACATTTTGACCGTTTTTTTAAAAACATCATTGTACATTGAAATTTCTGTTTGCGTATGCTTTAGAAGCAAGAATTAAGAGGACTACATTCATTATTTCAGCTGAAAAATGCTTAGTTTATGATTTATAGTCAACATTAATGTAATGTCCCAAACAAGCGTTTTCAGCCCGAGTGAGCACATTTTGACCGTTTTTTTAAAAACATCATTGTACATTGAAATTTCTGTTTGCGTATGCTTTAGAAGCAAGAATTAAGAGGACTACATTCATTATTTCAGCTGAAAAATGCTTAGTTTATGATTTATAGTCAACATTAATGTAATGTCCCAAACAAGCGTTTTCAGCCCGAGTGGAGCACATTTTGACTGTTTTTTTAAAAACATCATTGTACATTGAAATTTCTGCTTGCGTATGCTTTAGAAGCAAGAATTAAGAGGACTACATTCATTATTTCAGCTGAAAAATGCTTAGTTTTTGATTTATAGTCAACATTAATGAAATGTCCCCAACAGCGTTTTCAGCCCGAGTGGAGCACATTTTGACTGTTTTTTTTAAAAACATCATTGTACATTGAAATTTCTGCTTGCGTATGCTTTAGAAGCAAGAATTAAGAGGACTACATTCATTATTTCAGCTGAAAAATGCTTAGTTTATGAATTATAGTCAACATTATTGTAATGTCCCAAACAAGCGTTTTCAGCCCGAGTGGAGCACAGTTTGACTGTTTTTTTAAAAACATCATTGTACATTGAAATTTCTGTTTGCGTATGCTTTAGAAGCAAGAATTAAGAGGACTACATTCATTATTTTAGCTGAAAAATGCTTAGTTTATGATTTATAGTCACCATTAATGTAATGTCCCAAACAAGCGTTTTCAGCCCGAGTGGAGCACATTTTGACCGTTTTTTTAAAAACATCATTGTACATTGAAATTTCTGCTTGCGTATGCTTAAGAAGCAAGAATTAAGAGGACTACATTCATTATTTCAGCTGAAAAATGCTTAGTTTATGATTTATAGTCAACATTAATGAAATGTCCCCAACAGCGTTTTCAGCCCGAGTGGAGCACATTTTGACTGTTTTTTTAAAAACATCATTGTACATTGAAATTTCTGCTTGCGTATGCTTTAGAAGCAAGAATTAAGAGGACTACATTCATTATTTCAGCTGAAAAATGCTTAGTTTTTGATTTATAGTCAACATTAATGAAATGTCCCCAACAGCGTTTTCAGCCCGAGTGGAGCACATTTTGACTGTTTTTTTTAAAAACATCATTGTACATTGAAATTTCTGCTTGCGTATGCTTTAGAAGCAAGAATTAAGAGGACTACATTCATTATTTCAGCTGAAAAATGCTTAGTTTATGAATTATAGTCAACATTATTGTAATGTCCCAAACAAGCGTTTTCAGCCCGAGTGGAGCACATTTTGACTGTTTTTTTAAAAACATCATTGTACATTGAAATTTCTGTTTGCGTATGCTTTAGAAGCAAGAATTAAGAGGACTACATTCATTATTTTAGCTGAAAAATGCTTAGTTTATGATTTATAGTCACCATTAATGTAATGTCCCAAACAAGCGTTTTCAGCCCGAGTGGAGCACATTTTGACCGTTTTTTTAAAAACATCATTGTACATTGAAATTTCTGCTTGCGTATGCTTAAGAAGCAAGAATTAAGAGGACTACATTCATTATTTCAGCTGAAAAATGCTTAGTTTATGATTTATAGTCAACATTAATGAAATGTCCCCAACAGCGTTTTCAGCCCGAGTGGAGCACATTTTGACTGTTTTTTTAAAAACATCATTGTACATTGAAATTTCTGCTTGCGTATGCTTTAGAAGCAAGAATTAAGAGGACTACATTCATTATTTCAGCTGAAAAATGCTTAGTTTTTGATTTATAGTCAACATTAATGAAATGTCCCCAACAGCGTTTTCAGCCCGAGTGGAGCACATTTTGACTGTTTTTTTTAAAAACATCATTGTACATTGAAATTTCTGCTTGCGTATGCTTTAGAAGCAAGAATTAAGAGGACTACATTCATTATTTCAGCTGAAAAATGCTTAGTTTATGAATTATAGTCAACATTAATGAAATGTTCCAAACAAGCGTTTTCAGCCCGAGTGGAGCACATTTTGACTGTTTTTTTAAAAACATCATTGTACATTGAAATTTCTGCTTGCGTATGCTTTAGAAGCAAGAATTAAGAGGACTACATTCATTATTTCAGCTGAAAAATGCTTAGTTTTTGATTTATAGTCAACATTAATGAAATGTCCCCAACAGCGTTTTCAGCCCGAGTGGAGCACATTTTGACTGTTTTTTTAAAAACATCATTGTACATTGAAATTTCTGCTTGCGTATGCTTTAGAAGCAAGAATTAAGAGGACTACATTCATTATTTCAGCTGAAAAATGCTTAGTTTATGATTTATAGTCAACATTAATGAAATGTTCCAAACAAGCGTTTTCAGCCCGAGTGGAGCACATTTTGACCGTTTTTTTAAAAACATCATTGTACATTGAAATTTCTGTTTGCGTATGCTTTAGAAGCAAGAATTAAGAGGACTACATTCATTATTTCAGCTGAAAAATGCTTAGTTTATGATTTATAGTCAACATTAATGTAATGTCCCAAACAAGCGTTTTCAGCCCGAGTGGAGCACATTTTGACTGTTTTTTTAAAAACATCATTGTACATTGAAATTTCTGCTTGCGTATGCTTTAGAAGCAAGAATTAAGAGGACTACATTCATTATTTCAGCTGAAAAATGCTTAGTTTTTGATTTATAGTCAACATTAATGAAATGTCCCCAACAGCGTTTTCAGCCCGAGTGGAGCACATTTTGACTGTTTTTTTTAAAAACATCATTGTACATTGAAATTTCTGCTTGCGTATGCTTTAGAAGCAAGAATTAAGAGGACTACATTCATTATTTCAGCTGAAAAATGCTTAGTTTATGAATTATAGTCAACATTAATGAAATGTTCCAAACAAGCGTTTTCAGCCCGAGTGGAGCACATTTTGACTGTTTTTTTAAAAACATCATTGTACATTGAAATTTCTGTTTGCGTATGCTTTAGAAGCAAGAATTAAGAGGACTACATTCATTATTTAAGCTGAAAAATGCTTAGTTTATGATATATAGTCACCATTAATGTAATGTCCCAAACAAGCGTTTTCAGCCCGAGTGGAGCACATTTTGACTGTTTTTTTAAAAACATCATTGTACATTGAAATTTCTGTTTGCGTATGCTTTAGAAGCAAGAATTAAGAGGACTACATTCATTATTTAAGCTGAAAAATGCTTAGTTTATGATTTATAGTCACCATTAATGTAATGTCCCAAACAAGCGTTTTCAGCCCGAGTGGAGCACATTTTGACTGTTTTTTTAAAAACATCATTGTACATTGAAATTTCTGCTTGCGTATGCTTTAGAAGCCAGAATTAAGAGGACTACATTCATTATTTCAGCTGAAAAATGCTTAGTTTATGATTTATAGTCAACATTAATGAAATGTCCCCAACAGCGTTTTCAGCCCGAGTGGAGCACATTTTGACTGTTTTTTTAAAAACATCATTGTACATTGAAATTTCTGCTTGCGTATGCTTTAGAAGCAAGAATTAAGAGGACTACATTCATTATTTCAGCTGAAAAATGCTTAGTTTTTGATTTATAGTCAACATTAATGAAATGTCCCCAACAGCGTTTTCAGCCCGAGTGGAACACATTTTGACTGTTTTTTTAAAAACATCATTGTACATTGAAATTTCTGTTTGCGTATGCTTTAGAAGCAAGAATTAAGAGGACTACATTCATTATTTCAGCTGAAAAATGCTTAGTTTATGATTTATAGTCAACATTAATGTGATGTCCCAAACAAGCGTTTTCAGCCCGAGTGGAGCACATTTTGACCGTTTTTTTAAAAACATCATTGTACATTGAAATTTCTGTTTGCGTATGCTTTAGAAGCAAGAATTAAGAGGACTACATTCATTATTTCAGCTGAAAAATGCTTAGTTTATGATTTATAGTCAACATTAATGTAATGTCCCAAACAAGCGTTTTCAGCCCGAGTGGAGCACATTTTGACTGTTTTTTTAAAAACATCATTGTACATTGAAATTTCTGCTTGCGTATGCTTTAGAAGCAAGAATTAAGAGGACTACATTCATTATTTCAGCTGAAAAATGCTTAGTTTATGATTTATAGTCAACATTAATGAAATGTCCCAAACAAGCGTTTTCAGCCCGAGTGGAGCACATTTTGACCGTTTTTTTAAAAACATCATTGTACATTGAAATTTCTGTTTGCGTATGCTTTAGAAGCAAGAATTAAGAGGACTACATTCATTATTTCAGCTGAAAAATGCTTAGTTTATGATTTATAGTCAACATTAATGTAATGTCCCCAACAGCGTTTTCAGCCCGAGTGGAGCACATTTTGACTGTTTTTTTAAAAACATCATTGTACATTGAAATTTCTGCTTGCGTATGCTTTAGAAGCAAGAATTAAGAGGACTACATTCATTATTTCAGCTGAAAAATGCTTAGTTTTTTATTTATAGTCAACATTAATGAAATGTCCCCAACAGCGTTTTCAGCCCGAGTGGAGCACATTTTGACTGTTTTTTTTAAAAACATCATTGTACATTGAAATTTCTGCTTGCGTATGCTTTAGAAGCAAGAATTAAGAGGACTACATTCATTATTTCAGCTGAAAAATGCTTAGTTTATGAATTATAGTCAACATTAATGAAATGTTCCAAACAAGCGTTTTCAGCCCGAGTGGAGCACATTTTGACCGTTTTTTTAAAAACATCATTGTACATTGAAATTTCTGTTTGCGTATGCTTTAGAAGCAAGAATTAAGAGGACTACATTCATTATTTCGGCTGAAAAATGCTTAGTTTATGATTTATAGTCAACATTGATGAAATGTCCCCAACAGCGTTTTCAGCCCGAGTGGAGCACATTTTGACTGTTTTTTTAAAAACATCATTGTACATTGAAATTTCTGCTTGCGTATGCTTTAGAAGCAAGAATTAAGAGGACTACATTCATTATTTCAGCTGAAAAATGCTTAGTTTTTGATTTATAGTCAACATTAATGAAATGTCCCCAACAGCGTTTTCAGCCCGAGTGGAGCACATTTTGACTGTTTTTTTTAAAAACATCATTGTACATTGAAATTTCTGCTTGCGTATGCTTTAGAAGCAAGAATTAAGAGGACTACATTCATTATTTCAGCTGAAAAATGCTTAGTTTATGAATTATAGTCAACATTAATGAAATTTTCCAAACAAGCGTTTTCAGCCCGAGTGGAGCACATTTTGACCGTTTTTTTAAAAACATCATTGTACATTGAAATTTCTGTTTGCGTATGCTTTAGAAGCAAGAATTAAGAGGACTACATTCATTATTTCAGCTGAAAAATGCTTAGTTTATGATTTATAGTCAACATTAATGTAATGTCCCCAACAAGCGTTTTCAGCCCGAGTGGAGCACATTTTGACTGTTTTTTTAAAAACATCATTGTACATTGAAATTTCTGCTTGCGTATGCTTTAGAAGCAAGAATTAAGAGGACTACATTCATTATTTCAGCTGAAAAATGCTTAGTTTTTGATTTATAGTCAACATTAATGAAATGTCCCCAACAGCGTTTTCAGCCCGAGTGGAGCACATTTTGACTGTTTTTTTAAAAACATCATTGTACATTGAAATTTCTGCTTGCGTATGCTTTAGAAGCAAGAATTAAGAGGACTACATTCATTATTTCAGCTGAAAAATGCTTAGTTTATGATTTATAGTCAACATTAATGAAATGTTCCAAACAAGCGTTTTCAGCCCGAGTGGAGCACATTTTGACCGTTTTTTTAAAAACATCATTGTACATTGAAATTTCTGTTTGCGTATGCTTTAGAAGCAAGAATTAAGAGGACTACATTCATTATTTCAGCTGAAAAATGCTTAGTTTATGATTTATAGTCAACATTAATGTAATGTCCCAAACAAGCGTTTTCAGCCCGAGTGAGCACATTTTGACCGTTTTTTTAAAAACATCATTGTACATTGAAATTTCTGTTTGCGTATGCTTTAGAAGCAAGAATTAAGAGGACTACATTCATTATTTCAGCTGAAAAATGCTTAGTTTATGATTTATAGTCAACATTAATGTAATGTCCCAAACAAGCGTTTTCAGCCCGAGTGGAGCACATTTTGACTGTTTTTTTAAAAACATCATTGTACATTGAAATTTCTGCTTGCGTATGCTTTAGAAGCAAGAATTAAGAGGACTACATTCATTATTTCAGCTGAAAAATGCTTAGTTTTTGATTTATAGTCAACATTAATGAAATGTCCCCAACAGCGTTTTCAGCCCGAGTGGAGCACATTTTGACTGTTTTTTTTAAAAACATCATTGTACATTGAAATTTCTGCTTGCGTATGCTTTAGAAGCAAGAATTAAGAGGACTACATTCATTATTTCAGCTGAAAAATGCTTAGTTTATGAATTATAGTCAACATTATTGTAATGTCCCAAACAAGCGTTTTCAGCCCGAGTGGAGCACATTTTGACTGTTTTTTTAAAAACATCATTGTACATTGAAATTTCTGCTTGCGTATGCTTTAGAAGCAAGAATTAAGAGGACTACATTCATTATTTCAGCTGAAAAATGCTTAGTTTATGATTTATAGTCAACATTAATGAAATGTTCCAAACAAGCGTTTTCAGCCCGAGTGGAGCACATTTTGACCGTTTTTTTAAAAACATCATTGTACATTGAAATTTCTGTTTGCGTATGCTTTAGAAGCAAGAATTAAGAGGACTACATTCATTATTTCAGCTGAAAAATGCTTAGTTTATGATTTATAGTCAACATTAATGAAATGTTCCAAACAAGCGTTTTCAGCCCGAGTGGAGCACATTTTGACCGTTTTTTTAAAAACATCATTGTACATTGAAATTTCTGTTTGCGTATGCTTTAGAAGCAAGAATTAAGAGGACTACATTCATTATTTCAGCTGAAAAATGCTTAGTTTATGATTTATAGTCAACATTAATGTAATGTCCCAAACAAGCGTTTTCAGCCCGAGTGGAGCACATTTTGACTGTTTTTTTAAAAACATCATTGTACATTGAAATTTCTGCTTGCGTATGCTTTAGAAGCCAGAATTAAGAGGACTACATTCATTATTTCAGCTGAAAAATGCTTAGTTTATGATTTATAGTCAACATTAATGAAATGTCCCCAACAGCGTTTTCAGCCCGAGTGGAGCACATTTTGACTGTTTTTTTAAAAACATCATTGTACATTGAAATTTCTGCTTGCGTATGCTTTAGAAGCAAGAATTAAGAGGACTACATTCATTATTTCAGCTGAAAAATGCTTAGTTTTTGATTTATAGTCAACATTAATGAAATGTCCCCAACAGCGTTTTCAGCCCGAGTGGAACACATTTTGACTGTTTTTTTAAAAACATCATTGTACATTGAAATTTCTGTTTGCGTATGCTTTAGAAGCAAGAATTAAGAGGACTACATTCATTATTTCAGCTGAAAAATGCTTAGTTTATGATTTATAGTCAACATTAATGTAATGTCCCAAACAAGCGTTTTCAGCCCGAGTGGAGCACATTTTGACCGTTTTTTTAAAAACATCATTGTACATTGAAATTTCTGTTTGCGTATGCTTTAGAAGCAAGAATTAAGAGGACTACATTCATTATTTCAGCTGAAAAATGCTTAGTTTATGATTTATAGTCAACATTAATGTAATGTCCCCAACAAGCGTTTTCAGCCCGAGTGGAGCACATTTTGACTGTTTTTTTAAAAACATCATTGTACATTGAAATTTCTGCTTGCGTATGCTTTAGAAGCAAGAATTAAGAGGACTACATTCATTATTTCAGCTGAAAAATGCTTAGTTTATGATTTATAGTCAACATTAATGAAATGTCCCAAACAAGCGTTTTCAGCCCGAGTGAGCACATTTTGACCGTTTTTTTAAAAACATCATTGTACATTGAAATTTCTGCTTGCGTATGCTTTAGAAGCAAGAATTAAGAGGACTACATTCATTATTTCAGCTGAAAAATGCTTAGTTTTTGATTTATAGTCAACATTAATGAAATGTCCCCAACAGCGTTTTCAGCCCGAGTGGAGCACATTTTGACTGTTTTTTTAAAAACATCATTGTACATTGAAATTTCTGCTTGCGTATGCTTTAGAAGCAAGAATTAAGAGGACTACATTCATTATTTCAGCTGAAAAATGCTTAGTTTATGATTTATAGTCAACATTAATGAAATGTTCCAAACAAGCGTTTTCAGCCCGAGTGGAGCACATTTTGACCGTTTTTTTAAAAACATCATTGTACATTGAAATTTCTGTTTGCGTATGCTTTAGAAGCAAGAATTAAGAGGACTACATTCATTATTTCAGCTGAAAAATGCTTAGTTTATGATTTATAGTCAACATTAATGTAATGTCCCAAACAAGCGTTTTCAGCCCGAGTGGAGCACATTTTGACTGTTTTTTTAAAAACATCATTGTACATTGAAATTTCTGCTTGCGTATGCTTTAGAAGCAAGAATTAAGAGGACTACATTCATTATTTCAGCTGAAAAATGCTTAGTTTTTGATTTATAGTCAACATTAATGAAATGTCCCCAACAGCGTTTTCAGCCCGAGTGGAGCACATTTTGACTGTTTTTTTTAAAAACATCATTGTACATTGAAATTTCTGCTTGCGTATGCTTTAGAAGCAAGAATTAAGAGGACTACATTCATTATTTCAGCTGAAAAATGCTTAGTTTATGAATTATAGTCAACATTATTGTAATGTCCCAAACAAGCGTTTTCAGCCCGAGTGGAGCACATTTTGACTGTTTTTTTAAAAACATCATTGTACATTGAAATTTCTGCTTGCGTATGCTTTAGAAGCAAGAATTAAGAGGACTACATTCATTATTTCAGCTGAAAAATGCTTAGTTTATGATTTATAGTCAACATTAATGAAATGTTCCAAACAAGCGTTTTCAGCCCGAGTGGAGCACATTTTGACCGTTTTTTTAAAAACATCATTGTACATTGAAATTTCTGTTTGCGTATGCTTTAGAAGCAAGAATTAAGAGGACTACATTCATTATTTCAGCTGAAAAATGCTTAGTTTATGATTTATAGTCAACATTAATGAAATGTTCCAAACAAGCGTTTTCAGCCCGAGTGGAGCACATTTTGACCGTTTTTTTAAAAACATCATTGTACATTGAAATTTCTGTTTGCGTATGCTTTAGAAGCAAGAATTAAGAGGACTACATTCATTATTTCAGCTGAAAAATGCTTAGTTTATGATTTATAGTCAACATTAATGTAATGTCCCAAACAAGCGTTTTCAGCCCGAGTGGAGCACATTTTGACTGTTTTTTTAAAAACATCATTGTACATTGAAATTTCTGCTTGCGTATGCTTTAGAAGCCAGAATTAAGAGGACTACATTCATTATTTCAGCTGAAAAATGCTTAGTTTATGATTTATAGTCAACATTAATGAAATGTCCCCAACAGCGTTTTCAGCCCGAGTGGAGCACATTTTGACTGTTTTTTTAAAAACATCATTGTACATTGAAATTTCTGCTTGCGTATGCTTTAGAAGCAAGAATTAAGAGGACTACATTCATTATTTCAGCTGAAAAATGCTTAGTTTTTGATTTATAGTCAACATTAATGAAATGTCCCCAACAGCGTTTTCAGCCCGAGTGGAACACATTTTGACTGTTTTTTTAAAAACATCATTGTACATTGAAATTTCTGTTTGCGTATGCTTTAGAAGCAAGAATTAAGAGGACTACATTCATTATTTCAGCTGAAAAATGCTTAGTTTATGATTTATAGTCAACATTAATGTAATGTCCCAAACAAGCGTTTTCAGCCCGAGTGGAGCACATTTTGACCGTTTTTTTAAAAACATCATTGTACATTGAAATTTCTGTTTGCGTATGCTTTAGAAGCAAGAATTAAGAGGACTACATTCATTATTTCAGCTGAAAAATGCTTAGTTTATGATTTATAGTCAACATTAATGAAATGTCCCAAACAAGCGTTTTCAGCCCGAGTGGAGCACATTTTGACCGTTTTTTTAAAAACATCATTGTACATTGAAATTTCTGCTTGCGTATGCTTTAGAAGCAAGAATTAAGAGGACTACATTCAGTATTTCAGCTGAAAAATGCTTAGTTTATGATTTATAGTCAACATTAATGAAATGTCCCAAACAAGCGTTTTCAGCCCGAGTGGAGCACATTTTGACCGTTTTTTTAAAAACATCATTGTACATTGAAATTTCTGTTTGCGTATGCTTTAGAAGCAAGAATTAAGAGGACTACATTCATTATTTCAGCTGAAAAATGCTTAGTTTATGATTTATAGTCAACATTAATGTAATGTCCCAAACAAGCGTTTTCAGCCCGAGTAGAGCACATTTTGACTGTTTTTTTAAAAACATCATTGTACATTGAAATTTCTGCTTGCGTATGCTTTAGAAGCAAGAATTAAGAGGACTACATTCATTATTTCGGCTGAAAAATGCTTAGTTTATGATTTATAGTCAACATTGATGAAATGTCCCCAACAGCGTTTTCAGCCCGAGTGGAGCACATTTTGACTGTTTTTTTAAAAACATCATTGTACATTGAAATTTCTGCTTGCGTATGCTTTAGAAGCAAGAATTAAGAGGACTACATTCATTATTTCAGCTGAAAAATGCTTAGTTTTTAATTTATAGTCAACATTAATGAAATGTCCCCAACAGCGTTTTCAGCCCGAGTGGAGCACATTTTGACTGTTTTTTTTAAAAACATCATTGTACATTGAAATTTCTGCTTGCGTATGCTTTAGAAGCAAGAATTAAGAGGACTACATTCATTATTTCAGCTGAAAAATGCTTAGTTTTTAATTTATAGTCAACATTAATGAAATGTCCCCAACAGCGTTTTCAGCCCGAGTGGAGCACATTTTGACTGTTTTTTTAAAAACATCATTGTACATTGAAATTTCTGCTTGCGTATGCTTTAGAAGCAAGAATTAAGAGGACTACATTCATTATTTCAGCTGAAAAATGCTTAGTTTATGATTTATAGTCAACATTAATGAAATGTTCCAAACAAGCGTTTTCAGCCCGAGTGGAGCACATTTTGACCGTTTTTTTAAAAACATCATTGTACATTGAAATTTCTGTTTGCGTATGCTTTAGAAGCAAGAATTAAGAGGACTACATTCATTATTTCAGCTGAAAAATGCTTAGTTTATGATTTATAGTCACCATTAATGTAATGTCCCAAACAAGCGTTTTCAGCCCGAGTGGAGCACATTTTGACTGTTTTTTTAAAAACATCATTGTACATTGAAATTTCTGCTTGCGTATGCTTAAGAAGCAAGAATTAAGAGGACTACATTCATTATTTCAGCTGAAAAATGCTTAGTTTATGATTTATAGTCAACATTAATGAAATGTCCCCAACAGCGTTTTCAGCCCGAGTGGAGCACATTTTGACAGTTTTTTTAAAAACATCATTGTACATTGAAATTTCTGCTTGCGTATGCTTTAGAAGCAAGAATTAAGAGGACTACATTCATTATTTCAGCTGAAAAATGCTTAGTTTTTAATTTATAGTCAACATTAATGAAATGTCCCCAACAGCGTTTTCAGCCCGAGTGGAGCACATTTTGACTGTTTTTTTTAAAAACATCATTGTACATTGAAATTTCTGCTTGCGTATGCTTTAGAAGCAAGAATTAAGAGGACTACATTCATTATTTCAGCTGAAAAATGCTTAGTTTTTGATTTATAGTCAACATTAATGAAATGTCCCCAACAGCGTTTTCAGCCCGAGTGGAGCACATTTTGACTGTTTTTTTAAAAACATCATTGTACATTGAAATTTCTGCTTGCGTATGCTTTAGAAGCAAGAATTAAGAGGACTACATTCATTATTTCAGCTGAAAAATGCTTAGTTTATGATTTATAGTCAACATTAATGAAATGTTCCAAACAAGCGTTTTCAGCCCGAGTGGAGCACATTTTGACCGTTTTTTTAAAAACATCATTGTACATTGAAATTTCTGCTTGCGTATGCTTTAGAAGCAAGAATTAAGAGGACTACATTCATTATTTCAGCTGAAAAATGCTTAGTTTATGATTTATAGTCAACATTAATGAAATGTTCCAAACAAGCGTTTTCAGCCCGAGTGGAGCACATTTTGACCGTTTTTTTAAAAACATCATTGTACATTGAAATTTCTGTTTGCGTATGCTTTAGAAGCAAGAATTAAGAGGACTACATTCATTATTTCAGCTGAAAAATGCTTAGTTTATGATTTATAGTCAACATTAATGAAATGTCCCAAACAAGCGTTTTCAGCCCGAGTGAGCACATTTTGACCGTTTTTTTAAAAACATCATTGTACATTGAAATTTCTGCTTGCGTATGCTTTAGAAGCAAGAATTAAGAGGACTACATTCATTATTTCAGCTGAAAAATGCTTAGTTTTTGATTTATAGTCAACATTAATGAAATGTCCCCAACAGCGTTTTCAGCCCGAGTGGAGCACATTTTGACTGTTTTTTTAAAAACATCATTGTACATTGAAATTTCTGCTTGCGTATGCTTTAGAAGCAAGAATTAAGAGGACTACATTCATTATTTCAGCTGAAAAATGCTTAGTTTATGATTTATAGTCAACATTAATGAAATGTTCCAAACAAGCGTTTTCAGCCCGAGTGGAGCACATTTTGACCGTTTTTTTAAAAACATCATTGTACATTGAAATTTCTGTTTGCGTATGCTTTAGAAGCAAGAATTAAGAGGACTACATTCATTATTTCAGCTGAAAAATGCTTAGTTTATGATTTATAGTCAACATTAATGTAATGTCCCAAACAAGCGTTTTCAGCCCGAGTGAGCACATTTTGACCGTTTTTTTAAAAACATCATTGTACATTGAAATTTCTGTTTGCGTATGCTTTAGAAGCAAGAATTAAGAGGACTACATTCATTATTTCAGCTGAAAAATGCTTAGTTTATGATTTATAGTCAACATTAATGTAATGTCCCAAACAAGCGTTTTCAGCCCGAGTGGAGCACATTTTGACTGTTTTTTAAAAAACATCATTGTACATTGAAATTTCTGCTTGCGTATGCTTTAGAAGCAAGAATTAAGAGGACTACATTCATTATTTCAGCTGAAAAATGCTTAGTTTTTGATTTATAGTCAACATTAATGAAATGTCCCCAACAGCGTTTTCAGCCCGAGTGGAGCACATTTTGACTGTTTTTTTTAAAAACATCATTGTACATTGAAATTTCTGCTTGCGTATGCTTTAGAAGCAAGAATTAAGAGGACTACATTCATTATTTCAGCTGAAAAATGCTTAGTTTATGAATTATAGTCAACATTAATGAAATGTTCCAAACAAGCGTTTTCAGCCCGAGTGGAGCACATTTTGACTGTTTTTTTAAAAACATCATTGTACATTGAAATTTCTGTTTGCGTATGCTTTAGAAGCAAGAATTAAGAGGACTACATTCATTATTTTAGCTGAAAAATGCTTAGTTTATGATTTATAGTCACCATTAATGTAATGTCCCAAACAAGCGTTTTCAGCCCGAGTGGAGCACATTTTGACCGTTTTTTTAAAAACATCATTGTACATTGAAATTTCTGCTTGCGTATGCTTAAGAAGCAAGAATTAAGAGGACTACATTCATTATTTCAGCTGAAAAATGCTTAGTTTATGATTTATAGTCAACATTAATGAAATGTCCCCAACAGCGTTTTCAGCCCGAGTGGAGCACATTTTGACTGTTTTTTTAAAAACATCATTGTACATTGAAATTTCTGCTTGCGTATGCTTTAGAAGCAAGAATTAAGAGGACTACATTCATTATTTCAGCTGAAAAATGCTTAGTTTTTGATTTATAGTCAACATTAATGAAATGTCCCCAACAGCGTTTTCAGCCCGAGTGGAGCACATTTTGACTGTTTTTTTTAAAAACATCATTGTACATTGAAATTTCTGCTTGCGTATGCTTTAGAAGCAAGAATTAAGAGGACTACATTCATTATTTCAGCTGAAAAATGCTTAGTTTATGAATTATAGTCAACATTAATGAAATGTTCCAAACAAGCGTTTTCAGCCCGAGTGGAGCACATTTTGACTGTTTTTTTAAAAACATCATTGTACATTGAAATTTCTGTTTGCGTATGCTTTAGAAGCAAGAATTAAGAGGACTACATTCATTATTTAAGCTGAAAAATGCTTAGTTTATGATTTATAGTCACCATTAATGTAATGTCCCAAACAAGCGTTTTCAGCCCGAGTGGAGCACATTTTGACTGTTTTTTTAAAAACATCATTGTACATTGAAATTTCTGCTTGCGTATGCTTTAGAAGCAAGAATTAAGAGGACTACATTCATTATTTCAGCTGAAAAATGCTTAGTTTTTAATTTATAGTCAACATTAATGAAATGTCCCCAACAGCGTTTTCAGCCCGAGTGGAGCACATTTTGACTGTTTTTTTTAAAAACATCATTGTACATTGAAATTTCTGCTTGCGTATGCTTTAGAAGCAAGATTTAAGAGGACTACATTCATTATTTCAGCTGAAAAATGCTTAGTTTTTGATTTATAGTCAACATTAATGAAATGTCCCCAACAGCGTTTTCAGCCCGAGTGGAGCACATTTTGACTGTTTTTTTAAAAACATCATTGTACATTGAAATTTCTGCTTGCGTATGCTTTAGAAGCAAGAATTAAGAGGACTACATTCATTATTTCAGCTGAAAAATGCTTAGTTTATGATTTATAGTCAACATTAATGAAATGTTCCAAACAAGCGTTTTCAGCCCGAGTGGAGCACATTTTGACCGTTTTTTTAAAAACATCATTGTACATTGAAATATCTGTTTGCGTATGCTTTAGAAGCAAGAATTAAGAGGACTACATTCATTATTTCAGCTGAAAAATGCTTAGTTTATGATTTATAGTCAACATTAATGTAATGTCCCAAACAAGCGTTTTCAGCCCGAGTGAGCACATTTTGACCGTTTTTTTAAAAACATCATTGTACATTGAAATTTCTGTTTGCGTATGCTTTAGAAGCAAGAATTAAGAGGACTACATTCATTATTTTAGCTGAAAAATGCTTAGTTTATGATTTATAGTCACCATTAATGTAATGTCCCAAACAAGCGTTTTCAGCCCGAGTGGAGCACATTTTGACCGTTTTTTTAAAAACATCATTGTACATTGAAATTTCTGCTTGCGTATGCTTAAGAAGCAAGAATTAAGAGGACTACATTCATTATTTCAGCTGAAAAATGCTTAGTTTATGATTTATAGTCAACATTAATGAAATGTCCCCAACAGCGTTTTCAGCCCGAGTGGAGCACATTTTGACTGTTTTTTTAAAAACATCATTGTACATTGAAATTTCTGCTTGCGTATGCTTTAGAAGCAAGAATTAAGAGGACTACATTCATTATTTCAGCTGAAAAATGCTTAGTTTTTGATTTATAGTCAACATTAATGAAATGTCCCCAACAGCGTTTTCAGCCCGAGTGGAGCACATTTTGACTGTTTTTTTTAAAAACATCATTGTACATTGAAATTTCTGCTTGCGTATGCTTTAGAAGCAAGAATTAAGAGGACTACATTCATTATTTCAGCTGAAAAATGCTTAGTTTATGAATTATAGTCAACATTATTGTAATGTCCCAAACAAGCGTTTTCAGCCCGAGTGGAGCACATTTTGACTGTTTTTTTAAAAACATCATTGTACATTGAAATTTCTGCTTGCGTATGCTTTAGAAGCAAGAATTAAGAGGACTACATTCATTATTTCAGCTGAAAAATGCTTAGTTTATGATTTATAGTCAACATTAATGAAATGTTCCAAACAAGCGTTTTCAGCCCGAGTGGAGCACATTTTGACCGTTTTTTTAAAAACATCATTGTACATTGAAATTTCTGTTTGCGTATGCTTTAGAAGCAAGAATTAAGAGGACTACATTCATTATTTCAGCTGAAAAATGCTTAGTTTATGATTTATAGTCAACATTAATGAAATGTTCCAAACAAGCGTTTTCAGCCCGAGTGGAGCACATTTTGACCGTTTTTTTAAAAACATCATTGTACATTGAAATTTCTGTTTGCGTATGCTTTAGAAGCAAGAATTAAGAGGACTACATTCATTATTTCAGCTGAAAAATGCTTAGTTTATGATTTATAGTCAACATTAATGTAATGTCCCAAACAAGCGTTTTCAGCCCGAGTGGAGCACATTTTGACTGTTTTTTTAAAAACATCATTGTACATTGAAATTTCTGCTTGCGTATGCTTTAGAAGCCAGAATTAAGAGGACTACATTCATTATTTCAGCTGAAAAATGCTTAGTTTATGATTTATAGTCAACATTAATGAAATGTCCCCAACAGCGTTTTCAGCCCGAGTGGAGCACATTTTGACTGTTTTTTTAAAAACATCATTGTACATTGAAATTTCTGCTTGCGTATGCTTTAGAAGCAAGAATTAAGAGGACTACATTCATTATTTCAGCTGAAAAATGCTTAGTTTTTGATTTATAGTCAACATTAATGAAATGTCCCCAACAGCGTTTTCAGCCCGAGTGGAACACATTTTGACTGTTTTTTTAAAAACATCATTGTACATTGAAATTTCTGTTTGCGTATGCTTTAGAAGCAAGAATTAAGAGGACTACATTCATTATTTCAGCTGAAAAATGCTTAGTTTATGATTTATAGTCAACATTAATGTAATGTCCCAAACAAGCGTTTTCAGCCCGAGTGGAGCACATTTTGACCGTTTTTTTAAAAACATCATTGTACATTGAAATTTCTGTTTGCGTATGCTTTAGAAGCAAGAATTAAGAGGACTACATTCATTATTTCAGCTGAAAAATGCTTAGTTTATGATTTATAGTCAACATTAATGTAATGTCCCCAACAAGCGTTTTCAGCCCGAGTGGAGCACATTTTGACTGTTTTTTTAAAAACATCATTGTACATTGAAATTTCTGCTTGCGTATGCTTTAGAAGCAAGAATTAAGAGGACTACATTCATTATTTCAGCTGAAAAATGCTTAGTTTTTGATTTATAGTCAACATTAATGAAATGTCCCCAACAGCGTTTTCAGCCCGAGTGGAGCACATTTTGACTGTTTTTTTAAAAACATCATTGTACATTGAAATTTCTGCTTGCGTATGCTTTAGAAGCAAGAATTAAGAGGACTACATTCATTATTTCAGCTGAAAAATGCTTAGTTTATGATTTATAGTCAACATTAATGAAATGTTCCAAACAAGCGTTTTCAGCCCGAGTGGAGCACATTTTGACCGTTTTTTTAAAAACATCATTGTACATTGAAATTTCTGTTTGCGTATGCTTTAGAAGCAAGAATTAAGAGGACTACATTCATTATTTCAGCTGAAAAATGCTTAGTTTATGATTTATAGTCAACATTAATGTAATGTCCCAAACAAGCGTTTTCAGCCCGAGTGAGCACATTTTGACCGTTTTTTTAAAAACATCATTGTACATTGAAATTTCTGTTTGCGTATGCTTTAGAAGCAAGAATTAAGAGGACTACATTCATTATTTCAGCTGAAAAATGCTTAGTTTATGATTTATAGTCAACATTAATGTAATGTCCCAAACAAGCGTTTTCAGCCCGAGTGGAGCACATTTTGACTGTTTTTTTAAAAACATCATTGTACATTGAAATTTCTGCTTGCGTATGCTTTAGAAGCAAGAATTAAGAGGACTACATTCATTATTTCAGCTGAAAAATGCTTAGTTTTTGATTTATAGTCAACATTAATGAAATGTCCCCAACAGCGTTTTCAGCCCGAGTGGAGCACATTTTGACTGTTTTTTTTAAAAACATCATTGTACATTGAAATTTCTGCTTGCGTATGCTTTAGAAGCAAGAATTAAGAGGACTACATTCATTATTTCAGCTGAAAAATGCTTAGTTTATGAATTATAGTCAACATTATTGTAATGTCCCAAACAAGCGTTTTCAGCCCGAGTGGAGCACATTTTGACTGTTTTTTTAAAAACATCATTGTACATTGAAATTTCTGCTTGCGTATGCTTTAGAAGCAAGAATTAAGAGGACTACATTCATTATTTCAGCTGAAAAATGCTTAGTTTATGATTTATAGTCAACATTAATGAAATGTTCCAAACAAGCGTTTTCAGCCCGAGTGGAGCACATTTTGACCGTTTTTTTAAAAACATCATTGTACATTGAAATTTCTGTTTGCGTATGCTTTAGAAGCAAGAATTAAGAGGACTACATTCATTATTTCAGCTGAAAAATGCTTAGTTTATGATTTATAGTCAACATTAATGAAATGTTCCAAACAAGCGTTTTCAGCCCGAGTGGAGCACATTTTGACCGTTTTTTTAAAAACATCATTGTACATTGAAATTTCTGTTTGCGTATGCTTTAGAAGCAAGAATTAAGAGGACTACATTCATTATTTCAGCTGAAAAATGCTTAGTTTATGATTTATAGTCAACATTAATGTAATGTCCCAAACAAGCGTTTTCAGCCCGAGTGGAGCACATTTTGACTGTTTTTTTAAAAACATCATTGTACATTGAAATTTCTGCTTGCGTATGCTTTAGAAGCCAGAATTAAGAGGACTACATTCATTATTTCAGCTGAAAAATGCTTAGTTTATGATTTATAGTCAACATTAATGAAATGTCCCCAACAGCGTTTTCAGCCCGAGTGGAGCACATTTTGACTGTTTTTTTAAAAACATCATTGTACATTGAAATTTCTGCTTGCGTATGCTTTAGAAGCAAGAATTAAGAGGACTACATTCATTATTTCAGCTGAAAAATGCTTAGTTTTTGATTTATAGTCAACATTAATGAAATGTCCCCAACAGCGTTTTCAGCCCGAGTGGAACACATTTTGACTGTTTTTTTAAAAACATCATTGTACATTGAAATTTCTGTTTGCGTATGCTTTAGAAGCAAGAATTAAGAGGACTACATTCATTATTTCAGCTGAAAAATGCTTAGTTTATGATTTATAGTCAACATTAATGTAATGTCCCAAACAAGCGTTTTCAGCCCGAGTGGAGCACATTTTGACCGTTTTTTTAAAAACATCATTGTACATTGAAATTTCTGTTTGCGTATGCTTTAGAAGCAAGAATTAAGAGGACTACATTCATTATTTCAGCTGAAAAATGCTTAGTTTATGATTTATAGTCAACATTAATGTAATGTCCCAAACAAGCGTTTTCAGCCCGAGTGGAGCACATTTTGACTGTTTTTTTAAAAACATCATTGTACATTGAAATTTCTGCTTGCGTATGCTTTAGAAGCAAGAATTAAGAGGACTACATTCATTATTTCAGCTGAAAAATGCTTAGTTTATGATTTATAGTCAACATTAATGAAATGTCCCAAACAAGCGTTTTCAGCCCGAGTGGAGCACATTTTGACCGTTTTTTTAAAAACATCATTGTACATTGAAATTTCTGCTTGCGTATGCTTTAGAAGCAAGAATTAAGAGGACTACATTCAGTATTTCAGCTGAAAAATGCTTAGTTTATGATTTATAGTCAACATTAATGAAATGTCCCAAACAAGCGTTTTCAGCCCGAGTGGAGCACATTTTGACCGTTTTTTTAAAAACATCATTGTACATTGAAATTTCTGTTTGCGTATGCTTTAGAAGCAAGAATTAAGAGGACTACATTCATTATTTCAGCTGAAAAATGCTTAGTTTATGATTTATAGTCAACATTAATGTAATGTCCCAAACAAGCGTTTTCAGCCCGAGTAGAGCACATTTTGACTGTTTTTTTAAAAACATCATTGTACATTGAAATTTCTGCTTGCGTATGCTTTAGAAGCAAGAATTAAGAGGACTACATTCATTATTTCGGCTGAAAAATGCTTAGTTTATGATTTATAGTCAACATTGATGAAATGTCCCCAACAGCGTTTTCAGCCCGAGTGGAGCACATTTTGACTGTTTTTTTAAAAACATCATTGTACATTGAAATTTCTGCTTGCGTATGCTTTAGAAGCAAGAATTAAGAGGACTACATTCATTATTTCAGCTGAAAAATGCTTAGTTTTTAATTTATAGTCAACATTAATGAAATGTCCCCAACAGCGTTTTCAGCCCGAGTGGAGCACATTTTGACTGTTTTTTTTAAAAACATCATTGTACATTGAAATTTCTGCTTGCGTATGCTTTAGAAGCAAGAATTAAGAGGACTACATTCATTATTTCAGCTGAAAAATGCTTAGTTTTTAATTTATAGTCAACATTAATGAAATGTCCCCAACAGCGTTTTCAGCCCGAGTGGAGCACATTTTGACTGTTTTTTTAAAAACATCATTGTACATTGAAATTTCTGCTTGCGTATGCTTTAGAAGCAAGAATTAAGAGGACTACATTCATTATTTCAGCTGAAAAATGCTTAGTTTATGATTTATAGTCAACATTAATGAAATGTTCCAAACAAGCGTTTTCAGCCCGAGTGGAGCACATTTTGACCGTTTTTTTAAAAACATCATTGTACATTGAAATTTCTGTTTGCGTATGCTTTAGAAGCAAGAATTAAGAGGACTACATTCATTATTTCAGCTGAAAAATGCTTAGTTTATGATTTATAGTCACCATTAATGTAATGTCCCAAACAAGCGTTTTCAGCCCGAGTGGAGCACATTTTGACTGTTTTTTTAAAAACATCATTGTACATTGAAATTTCTGCTTGCGTATGCTTAAGAAGCAAGAATTAAGAGGACTACATTCATTATTTCAGCTGAAAAATGCTTAGTTTATGATTTATAGTCAACATTAATGAAATGTCCCCAACAGCGTTTTCAGCCCGAGTGGAGCACATTTTGACAGTTTTTTTAAAAACATCATTGTACATTGAAATTTCTGCTTGCGTATGCTTTAGAAGCAAGAATTAAGAGGACTACATTCATTATTTCAGCTGAAAAATGCTTAGTTTTTAATTTATAGTCAACATTAATGAAATGTCCCCAACAGCGTTTTCAGCCCGAGTGGAGCACATTTTGACTGTTTTTTTTAAAAACATCATTGTACATTGAAATTTCTGCTTGCGTATGCTTTAGAAGCAAGAATTAAGAGGACTACATTCATTATTTCAGCTGAAAAATGCTTAGTTTTTGATTTATAGTCAACATTAATGAAATGTCCCCAACAGCGTTTTCAGCCCGAGTGGAGCACATTTTGACTGTTTTTTTAAAAACATCATTGTACATTGAAATTTCTGCTTGCGTATGCTTTAGAAGCAAGAATTAAGAGGACTACATTCATTATTTCAGCTGAAAAATGCTTAGTTTATGATTTATAGTCAACATTAATGAAATGTTCCAAACAAGCGTTTTCAGCCCGAGTGGAGCACATTTTGACCGTTTTTTTAAAAACATCATTGTACATTGAAATTTCTGCTTGCGTATGCTTTAGAAGCAAGAATTAAGAGGACTACATTCATTATTTCAGCTGAAAAATGCTTAGTTTATGATTTATAGTCAACATTAATGAAATGTTCCAAACAAGCGTTTTCAGCCCGAGTGGAGCACATTTTGACCGTTTTTTTAAAAACATCATTGTACATTGAAATTTCTGTTTGCGTATGCTTTAGAAGCAAGAATTAAGAGGACTACATTCATTATTTCAGCTGAAAAATGCTTAGTTTATGATTTATAGTCAACATTAATGTAATGTCCCAAACAAGCGTTTTCAGCCCGAGTGGAGCACATTTTGACTGTTTTTTAAAAAACATCATTGTACATTGAAATTTCTGCTTGCGTATGCTTTAGAAGCAAGAATTAAGAGGACTACATTCATTATTTCAGCTGAAAAATGCTTAGTTTTTGATTTATAGTCAACATTAATGAAATGTCCCCAACAGCGTTTTCAGCCCGAGTGGAGCACATTTTGACTGTTTTTTTTAAAAACATCATTGTACATTGAAATTTCTGCTTGCGTATGCTTTAGAAGCAAGAATTAAGAGGACTACATTCATTATTTCAGCTGAAAAATGCTTAGTTTATGAATTATAGTCAACATTAATGAAATGTTCCAAACAAGCGTTTTCAGCCCGAGTGGAGCACATTTTGACTGTTTTTTTAAAAACATCATTGTACATTGAAATTTCTGTTTGCGTATGCTTTAGAAGCAAGAATTAAGAGGACTACATTCATTATTTTAGCTGAAAAATGCTTAGTTTATGATTTATAGTCACCATTAATGTAATGTCCCAAACAAGCGTTTTCAGCCCGAGTGGAGCACATTTTGACCGTTTTTTTAAAAACATCATTGTACATTGAAATTTCTGCTTGCGTATGCTTAAGAAGCAAGAATTAAGAGGACTACATTCATTATTTCAGCTGAAAAATGCTTAGTTTATGATTTATAGTCAACATTAATGAAATGTCCCCAACAGCGTTTTCAGCCCGAGTGGAGCACATTTTGACTGTTTTTTTAAAAACATCATTGTACATTGAAATTTCTGCTTGCGTATGCTTTAGAAGCAAGAATTAAGAGGACTACATTCATTATTTCAGCTGAAAAATGCTTAGTTTTTGATTTATAGTCAACATTAATGAAATGTCCCCAACAGCGTTTTCAGCCCGAGTGGAGCACATTTTGACTGTTTTTTTTAAAAACATCATTGTACATTGAAATTTCTGCTTGCGTATGCTTTAGAAGCAAGAATTAAGAGGACTACATTCATTATTTCAGCTGAAAAATGCTTAGTTTATGAATTATAGTCAACATTAATGAAATGTTCCAAACAAGCGTTTTCAGCCCGAGTGGAGCACATTTTGACTGTTTTTTTAAAAACATCATTGTACATTGAAATTTCTGTTTGCGTATGCTTTAGAAGCAAGAATTAAGAGGACTACATTCATTATTTAAGCTGAAAAATGCTTAGTTTATGATTTATAGTCACCATTAATGTAATGTCCCAAACAAGCGTTTTCAGCCCGAGTGGAGCACATTTTGACTGTTTTTTTAAAAACATCATTGTACATTGAAATTTCTGCTTGCGTATGCTTTAGAAGCAAGAATTAAGAGGACTACATTCATTATTTCAGCTGAAAAATGCTTAGTTTTTAATTTATAGTCAACATTAATGAAATGTCCCCAACAGCGTTTTCAGCCCGAGTGGAGCACATTTTGACTGTTTTTTTTAAAAACATCATTGTACATTGAAATTTCTGCTTGCGTATGCTTTAGAAGCAAGATTTAAGAGGACTACATTCATTATTTCAGCTGAAAAATGCTTAGTTTTTGATTTATAGTCAACATTAATGAAATGTCCCCAACAGCGTTTTCAGCCCGAGTGGAGCACATTTTGACTGTTTTTTTAAAAACATCATTGTACATTGAAATTTCTGCTTGCGTATGCTTTAGAAGCAAGAATTAAGAGGACTACATTCATTATTTCAGCTGAAAAATGCTTAGTTTATGATTTATAGTCAACATTAATGAAATGTTCCAAACAAGCGTTTTCAGCCCGAGTGGAGCACATTTTGACCGTTTTTTTAAAAACATCATTGTACATTGAAATATCTGTTTGCGTATGCTTTAGAAGCAAGAATTAAGAGGACTACATTCATTATTTCAGCTGAAAAATGCTTAGTTTATGATTTATAGTCAACATTAATGTAATGTCCCAAACAAGCGTTTTCAGCCCGAGTGAGCACATTTTGACCGTTTTTTTAAAAACATCATTGTACATTGAAATTTCTGTTTGCGTATGCTTTAGAAGCAAGAATTAAGAGGACTACATTCATTATTTTAGCTGAAAAATGCTTAGTTTATGATTTATAGTCACCATTAATGTAATGTCCCAAACAAGCGTTTTCAGCCCGAGTGGAGCACATTTTGACCGTTTTTTTAAAAACATCATTGTACATTGAAATTTCTGCTTGCGTATGCTTAAGAAGCAAGAATTAAGAGGACTACATTCATTATTTCAGCTGAAAAATGCTTAGTTTATGATTTATAGTCAACATTAATGAAATGTCCCCAACAGCGTTTTCAGCCCGAGTGGAGCACATTTTGACTGTTTTTTTAAAAACATCATTGTACATTGAAATTTCTGCTTGCGTATGCTTTAGAAGCAAGAATTAAGAGGACTACATTCATTATTTCAGCTGAAAAATGCTTAGTTTTTGATTTATAGTCAACATTAATGAAATGTCCCCAACAAGCGTTTTCAGCCCGAGTGGAGCACATTTTGACTGTTTTTTTTAAAAACATCATTGTACATTGAAATTTCTGCTTGCGTATGCTTTAGAAGCAAGAATTAAGAGGACTACATTCATTATTTCAGCTGAAAAATGCTTAGTTTATGAATTATAGTCAACATTAATGAAATGTTCCAAACAAGCGTTTTCAGCCCGAGTGGAGCACATTTTGACTGTTTTTTTAAAAACATCATTGTACATTGAAATTTCTGCTTGCGTATGCTTTAGAAGCAAGAATTAAGAGGACTACATTCATTATTTCAGCTGAAAAATGCTTAGTTTTTGATTTATAGTCAACATTAATGAAATGTCCCCAACAGCGTTTTCAGCCCGAGTGGAGCACATTTTGACTGTTTTTTTAAAAACATCATTGTACATTGAAATTTCTGCTTGCGTATGCTTTAGAAGCAAGAATTAAGAGGACTACATTCATTATTTCAGCTGAAAAATGCTTAGTTTATGATTTATAGTCAACATTAATGAAATGTTCCAAACAAGCGTTTTCAGCCCGAGTGGAGCACATTTTGACCGTTTTTTTAAAAACATCATTGTACATTGAAATTTCTGTTTGCGTATGCTTTAGAAGCAAGAATTAAGAGGACTACATTCATTATTTCAGCTGAAAAATGCTTAGTTTATGATTTATAGTCAACATTAATGTAATGTCCCAAACAAGCGTTTTCAGCCCGAGTGGAGCACATTTTGACTCTTTTTTTAAAAACATCATTGTACATTGAAATTTCTGCTTGCGTATGCTTTAGAAGCAAGAATTAAGAGGACTACATTCATTATTTCAGCTGAAAAATGCTTAGTTTTTGATTTATAGTCAACATTAATGAAATGTCCCCAACAGCGTTTTCAGCCCGAGTGGAGCACATTTTGACTGTTTTTTTTAAAAACATCATTGTACATTGAAATTTCTGCTTGCGTATGCTTTAGAAGCCAGAATTAAGAGGACTACATTCATTATTTCAGCTGAAAAATGCTTAGTTTATGATTTATAGTCAACATTAATGAAATGTCCCCAACAGCGTTTTCAGCCCGAGTGGAGCACATTTTGACTGTTTTTTTAAAAACATCATTGTACATTGAAATTTCTGCTTGCGTATGCTTTAGAAGCAAGAATTAAGAGGACTACATTCATTATTTCAGCTGAAAAATGCTTAGTTTTTGATTTATAGTCAACATTAATGAAATGTCCCCAACAGCGTTTTCAGCCCGAGTGGAACACATTTTGACTGTTTTTTTAAAAACATCATTGTACATTGAAATTTCTGTTTGCGTATGCTTTAGAAGCAAGAATTAAGAGGACTACATTCATTATTTCAGCTGAAAAATGCTTAGTTTATGATTTATAGTCAACATTAATGTAATGTCCCAAACAAGCGTTTTCAGCCCGAGTGGAGCACATTTTGACCGTTTTTTTAAAAACATCATTGTACATTGAAATTTCTGTTTGCGTATGCTTTAGAAGCAAGAATTAAGAGGACTACATTCATTATTTCAGCTGAAAAATGCTTAGTTTATGATTTATAGTCAACATTAATGTAATGTCCCCAACAAGCGTTTTCAGCCCGAGTGGAGCACATTTTGACTGTTTTTTTAAAAACATCATTGTACATTGAAATTTCTGCTTGCGTATGCTTTAGAAGCAAGAATTAAGAGGACTACATTCATTATTTCAGCTGAAAAATGCTTAGTTTATGATTTATAGTCAACATTAATGAAATGTCCCAAACAAGCGTTTTCAGCCCGAGTGAGCACATTTTGACCGTTTTTTTAAAAACATCATTGTACATTGAAATTTCTGCTTGCGTATGCTTTAGAAGCAAGAATTAAGAGGACTACATTCATTATTTCAGCTGAAAAATGCTTAGTTTTTGATTTATAGTCAACATTAATGAAATGTCCCCAACAGCGTTTTCAGCCCGAGTGGAGCACATTTTGACTGTTTTTTTAAAAACATCATTGTACATTGAAATTTCTGCTTGCGTATGCTTTAGAAGCAAGAATTAAGAGGACTACATTCATTATTTCAGCTGAAAAATGCTTAGTTTATGATTTATAGTCAACATTAATGAAATGTTCCAAACAAGCGTTTTCAGCCCGAGTGGAGCACATTTTGACCGTTTTTTTAAAAACATCATTGTACATTGAAATTTCTGTTTGCGTATGCTTTAGAAGCAAGAATTAAGAGGACTACATTCATTATTTCAGCTGAAAAATGCTTAGTTTATGATTTATAGTCAACATTAATGTAATGTCCCAAACAAGCGTTTTCAGCCCGAGTGGAGCACATTTTGACTGTTTTTTTAAAAACATCATTGTACATTGAAATTTCTGCTTGCGTATGCTTTAGAAGCAAGAATTAAGAGGACTACATTCATTATTTCAGCTGAAAAATGCTTAGTTTTTGATTTATAGTCAACATTAATGAAATGTCCCCAACAGCGTTTTCAGCCCGAGTGGAGCACATTTTGACTGTTTTTTTTAAAAACATCATTGTACATTGAAATTTCTGCTTGCGTATGCTTTAGAAGCAAGAATTAAGAGGACTACATTCATTATTTCAGCTGAAAAATGCTTAGTTTATGAATTATAGTCAACATTATTGTAATGTCCCAAACAAGCGTTTTCAGCCCGAGTGGAGCACATTTTGACTGTTTTTTTAAAAACATCATTGTACATTGAAATTTCTGCTTGCGTATGCTTTAGAAGCAAGAATTAAGAGGACTACATTCATTATTTCAGCTGAAAAATGCTTAGTTTATGATTTATAGTCAACATTAATGAAATGTTCCAAACAAGCGTTTTCAGCCCGAGTGGAGCACATTTTGACCGTTTTTTTAAAAACATCATTGTACATTGAAATTTCTGTTTGCGTATGCTTTAGAAGCAAGAATTAAGAGGACTACATTCATTATTTCAGCTGAAAAATGCTTAGTTTATGATTTATAGTCAACATTAATGAAATGTTCCAAACAAGCGTTTTCAGCCCGAGTGGAGCACATTTTGACCGTTTTTTTAAAAACATCATTGTACATTGAAATTTCTGTTTGCGTATGCTTTAGAAGCAAGAATTAAGAGGACTACATTCATTATTTCAGCTGAAAAATGCTTAGTTTATGATTTATAGTCAACATTAATGTAATGTCCCAAACAAGCGTTTTCAGCCCGAGTGGAGCACATTTTGACTGTTTTTTTAAAAACATCATTGTACATTGAAATTTCTGCTTGCGTATGCTTTAGAAGCCAGAATTAAGAGGACTACATTCATTATTTCAGCTGAAAAATGCTTAGTTTATGATTTATAGTCAACATTAATGAAATGTCCCCAACAGCGTTTTCAGCCCGAGTGGAGCACATTTTGACTGTTTTTTTAAAAACATCATTGTACATTGAAATTTCTGCTTGCGTATGCTTTAGAAGCAAGAATTAAGAGGACTACATTCATTATTTCAGCTGAAAAATGCTTAGTTTTTGATTTATAGTCAACATTAATGAAATGTCCCCAACAGCGTTTTCAGCCCGAGTGGAACACATTTTGACTGTTTTTTTAAAAACATCATTGTACATTGAAATTTCTGTTTGCGTATGCTTTAGAAGCAAGAATTAAGAGGACTACATTCATTATTTCAGCTGAAAAATGCTTAGTTTATGATTTATAGTCAACATTAATGTAATGTCCCAAACAAGCGTTTTCAGCCCGAGTGGAGCACATTTTGACCGTTTTTTTAAAAACATCATTGTACATTGAAATTTCTGTTTGCGTATGCTTTAGAAGCAAGAATTAAGAGGACTACATTCATTATTTCAGCTGAAAAATGCTTAGTTTATGATTTATAGTCAACATTAATGAAATGTCCCAAACAAGCGTTTTCAGCCCGAGTGGAGCACATTTTGACCGTTTTTTTAAAAACATCATTGTACATTGAAATTTCTGCTTGCGTATGCTTTAGAAGCAAGAATTAAGAGGACTACATTCAGTATTTCAGCTGAAAAATGCTTAGTTTATGATTTATAGTCAACATTAATGAAATGTCCCAAACAAGCGTTTTCAGCCCGAGTGGAGCACATTTTGACCGTTTTTTTAAAAACATCATTGTACATTGAAATTTCTGTTTGCGTATGCTTTAGAAGCAAGAATTAAGAGGACTACATTCATTATTTCAGCTGAAAAATGCTTAGTTTATGATTTATAGTCAACATTAATGTAATGTCCCAAACAAGCGTTTTCAGCCCGAGTAGAGCACATTTTGACTGTTTTTTTAAAAACATCATTGTACATTGAAATTTCTGCTTGCGTATGCTTTAGAAGCAAGAATTAAGAGGACTACATTCATTATTTCGGCTGAAAAATGCTTAGTTTATGATTTATAGTCAACATTGATGAAATGTCCCCAACAGCGTTTTCAGCCCGAGTGGAGCACATTTTGACTGTTTTTTTAAAAACATCATTGTACATTGAAATTTCTGCTTGCGTATGCTTTAGAAGCAAGAATTAAGAGGACTACATTCATTATTTCAGCTGAAAAATGCTTAGTTTTTAATTTATAGTCAACATTAATGAAATGTCCCCAACAGCGTTTTCAGCCCGAGTGGAGCACATTTTGACTGTTTTTTTTAAAAACATCATTGTACATTGAAATTTCTGCTTGCGTATGCTTTAGAAGCAAGAATTAAGAGGACTACATTCATTATTTCAGCTGAAAAATGCTTAGTTTTTAATTTATAGTCAACATTAATGAAATGTCCCCAACAGCGTTTTCAGCCCGAGTGGAGCACATTTTGACTGTTTTTTTAAAAACATCATTGTACATTGAAATTTCTGCTTGCGTATGCTTTAGAAGCAAGAATTAAGAGGACTACATTCATTATTTCAGCTGAAAAATGCTTAGTTTATGATTTATAGTCAACATTAATGAAATGTTCCAAACAAGCGTTTTCAGCCCGAGTGGAGCACATTTTGACCGTTTTTTTAAAAACATCATTGTACATTGAAATTTCTGTTTGCGTATGCTTTAGAAGCAAGAATTAAGAGGACTACATTCATTATTTCAGCTGAAAAATGCTTAGTTTATGATTTATAGTCACCATTAATGTAATGTCCCAAACAAGCGTTTTCAGCCCGAGTGGAGCACATTTTGACTGTTTTTTTAAAAACATCATTGTACATTGAAATTTCTGCTTGCGTATGCTTAAGAAGCAAGAATTAAGAGGACTACATTCATTATTTCAGCTGAAAAATGCTTAGTTTATGATTTATAGTCAACATTAATGAAATGTCCCCAACAGCGTTTTCAGCCCGAGTGGAGCACATTTTGACAGTTTTTTTAAAAACATCATTGTACATTGAAATTTCTGCTTGCGTATGCTTTAGAAGCAAGAATTAAGAGGACTACATTCATTATTTCAGCTGAAAAATGCTTAGTTTTTAATTTATAGTCAACATTAATGAAATGTCCCCAACAGCGTTTTCAGCCCGAGTGGAGCACATTTTGACTGTTTTTTTTAAAAACATCATTGTACATTGAAATTTCTGCTTGCGTATGCTTTAGAAGCAAGAATTAAGAGGACTACATTCATTATTTCAGCTGAAAAATGCTTAGTTTTTGATTTATAGTCAACATTAATGAAATGTCCCCAACAGCGTTTTCAGCCCGAGTGGAGCACATTTTGACTGTTTTTTTAAAAACATCATTGTACATTGAAATTTCTGCTTGCGTATGCTTTAGAAGCAAGAATTAAGAGGACTACATTCATTATTTCAGCTGAAAAATGCTTAGTTTATGATTTATAGTCAACATTAATGAAATGTTCCAAACAAGCGTTTTCAGCCCGAGTGGAGCACATTTTGACCGTTTTTTTAAAAACATCATTGTACATTGAAATTTCTGCTTGCGTATGCTTTAGAAGCAAGAATTAAGAGGACTACATTCATTATTTCAGCTGAAAAATGCTTAGTTTATGATTTATAGTCAACATTAATGAAATGTTCCAAACAAGCGTTTTCAGCCCGAGTGGAGCACATTTTGACCGTTTTTTTAAAAACATCATTGTACATTGAAATTTCTGTTTGCGTATGCTTTAGAAGCAAGAATTAAGAGGACTACATTCATTATTTCAGCTGAAAAATGCTTAGTTTATGATTTATAGTCAACATTAATGAAATGTCCCAAACAAGCGTTTTCAGCCCGAGTGAGCACATTTTGACCGTTTTTTTAAAAACATCATTGTACATTGAAATTTCTGCTTGCGTATGCTTTAGAAGCAAGAATTAAGAGGACTACATTCATTATTTCAGCTGAAAAATGCTTAGTTTTTGATTTATAGTCAACATTAATGAAATGTCCCCAACAGCGTTTTCAGCCCGAGTGGAGCACATTTTGACTGTTTTTTTAAAAACATCATTGTACATTGAAATTTCTGCTTGCGTATGCTTTAGAAGCAAGAATTAAGAGGACTACATTCATTATTTCAGCTGAAAAATGCTTAGTTTATGATTTATAGTCAACATTAATGAAATGTTCCAAACAAGCGTTTTCAGCCCGAGTGGAGCACATTTTGACCGTTTTTTTAAAAACATCATTGTACATTGAAATTTCTGTTTGCGTATGCTTTAGAAGCAAGAATTAAGAGGACTACATTCATTATTTCAGCTGAAAAATGCTTAGTTTATGATTTATAGTCAACATTAATGTAATGTCCCAAACAAGCGTTTTCAGCCCGAGTGAGCACATTTTGACCGTTTTTTTAAAAACATCATTGTACATTGAAATTTCTGTTTGCGTATGCTTTAGAAGCAAGAATTAAGAGGACTACATTCATTATTTCAGCTGAAAAATGCTTAGTTTATGATTTATAGTCAACATTAATGTAATGTCCCAAACAAGCGTTTTCAGCCCGAGTGGAGCACATTTTGACTGTTTTTTAAAAAACATCATTGTACATTGAAATTTCTGCTTGCGTATGCTTTAGAAGCAAGAATTAAGAGGACTACATTCATTATTTCAGCTGAAAAATGCTTAGTTTTTGATTTATAGTCAACATTAATGAAATGTCCCCAACAGCGTTTTCAGCCCGAGTGGAGCACATTTTGACTGTTTTTTTTAAAAACATCATTGTACATTGAAATTTCTGCTTGCGTATGCTTTAGAAGCAAGAATTAAGAGGACTACATTCATTATTTCAGCTGAAAAATGCTTAGTTTATGAATTATAGTCAACATTAATGAAATGTTCCAAACAAGCGTTTTCAGCCCGAGTGGAGCACATTTTGACTGTTTTTTTAAAAACATCATTGTACATTGAAATTTCTGTTTGCGTATGCTTTAGAAGCAAGAATTAAGAGGACTACATTCATTATTTTAGCTGAAAAATGCTTAGTTTATGATTTATAGTCACCATTAATGTAATGTCCCAAACAAGCGTTTTCAGCCCGAGTGGAGCACATTTTGACCGTTTTTTTAAAAACATCATTGTACATTGAAATTTCTGCTTGCGTATGCTTAAGAAGCAAGAATTAAGAGGACTACATTCATTATTTCAGCTGAAAAATGCTTAGTTTATGATTTATAGTCAACATTAATGAAATGTCCCCAACAGCGTTTTCAGCCCGAGTGGAGCACATTTTGACTGTTTTTTTAAAAACATCATTGTACATTGAAATTTCTGCTTGCGTATGCTTTAGAAGCAAGAATTAAGAGGACTACATTCATTATTTCAGCTGAAAAATGCTTAGTTTTTGATTTATAGTCAACATTAATGAAATGTCCCCAACAGCGTTTTCAGCCCGAGTGGAGCACATTTTGACTGTTTTTTTTAAAAACATCATTGTACATTGAAATTTCTGCTTGCGTATGCTTTAGAAGCAAGAATTAAGAGGACTACATTCATTATTTCAGCTGAAAAATGCTTAGTTTATGAATTATAGTCAACATTAATGAAATGTTCCAAACAAGCGTTTTCAGCCCGAGTGGAGCACATTTTGACTGTTTTTTTAAAAACATCATTGTACATTGAAATTTCTGTTTGCGTATGCTTTAGAAGCAAGAATTAAGAGGACTACATTCATTATTTAAGCTGAAAAATGCTTAGTTTATGATTTATAGTCACCATTAATGTAATGTCCCAAACAAGCGTTTTCAGCCCGAGTGGAGCACATTTTGACTGTTTTTTTAAAAACATCATTGTACATTGAAATTTCTGCTTGCGTATGCTTTAGAAGCAAGAATTAAGAGGACTACATTCATTATTTCAGCTGAAAAATGCTTAGTTTTTAATTTATAGTCAACATTAATGAAATGTCCCCAACAGCGTTTTCAGCCCGAGTGGAGCACATTTTGACTGTTTTTTTTAAAAACATCATTGTACATTGAAATTTCTGCTTGCGTATGCTTTAGAAGCAAGATTTAAGAGGACTACATTCATTATTTCAGCTGAAAAATGCTTAGTTTTTGATTTATAGTCAACATTAATGAAATGTCCCCAACAGCGTTTTCAGCCCGAGTGGAGCACATTTTGACTGTTTTTTTAAAAACATCATTGTACATTGAAATTTCTGCTTGCGTATGCTTTAGAAGCAAGAATTAAGAGGACTACATTCATTATTTCAGCTGAAAAATGCTTAGTTTATGATTTATAGTCAACATTAATGAAATGTTCCAAACAAGCGTTTTCAGCCCGAGTGGAGCACATTTTGACCGTTTTTTTAAAAACATCATTGTACATTGAAATATCTGTTTGCGTATGCTTTAGAAGCAAGAATTAAGAGGACTACATTCATTATTTCAGCTGAAAAATGCTTAGTTTATGATTTATAGTCAACATTAATGTAATGTCCCAAACAAGCGTTTTCAGCCCGAGTGAGCACATTTTGACCGTTTTTTTAAAAACATCATTGTACATTGAAATTTCTGTTTGCGTATGCTTTAGAAGCAAGAATTAAGAGGACTACATTCATTATTTTAGCTGAAAAATGCTTAGTTTATGATTTATAGTCACCATTAATGTAATGTCCCAAACAAGCGTTTTCAGCCCGAGTGGAGCACATTTTGACCGTTTTTTTAAAAACATCATTGTACATTGAAATTTCTGCTTGCGTATGCTTAAGAAGCAAGAATTAAGAGGACTACATTCATTATTTCAGCTGAAAAATGCTTAGTTTATGATTTATAGTCAACATTAATGAAATGTCCCCAACAGCGTTTTCAGCCCGAGTGGAGCACATTTTGACTGTTTTTTTAAAAACATCATTGTACATTGAAATTTCTGCTTGCGTATGCTTTAGAAGCAAGAATTAAGAGGACTACATTCATTATTTCAGCTGAAAAATGCTTAGTTTTTGATTTATAGTCAACATTAATGAAATGTCCCCAACAGCGTTTTCAGCCCGAGTGGAGCACATTTTGACTGTTTTTTTTAAAAACATCATTGTACATTGAAATTTCTGCTTGCGTATGCTTTAGAAGCAAGAATTAAGAGGACTACATTCATTATTTCAGCTGAAAAATGCTTAGTTTATGAATTATAGTCAACATTATTGTAATGTCCCAAACAAGCGTTTTCAGCCCGAGTGGAGCACATTTTGACTGTTTTTTTAAAAACATCATTGTACATTGAAATTTCTGCTTGCGTATGCTTTAGAAGCAAGAATTAAGAGGACTACATTCATTATTTCAGCTGAAAAATGCTTAGTTTATGATTTATAGTCAACATTAATGAAATGTTCCAAACAAGCGTTTTCAGCCCGAGTGGAGCACATTTTGACCGTTTTTTTAAAAACATCATTGTACATTGAAATTTCTGTTTGCGTATGCTTTAGAAGCAAGAATTAAGAGGACTACATTCATTATTTCAGCTGAAAAATGCTTAGTTTATGATTTATAGTCAACATTAATGAAATGTTCCAAACAAGCGTTTTCAGCCCGAGTGGAGCACATTTTGACCGTTTTTTTAAAAACATCATTGTACATTGAAATTTCTGTTTGCGTATGCTTTAGAAGCAAGAATTAAGAGGACTACATTCATTATTTCAGCTGAAAAATGCTTAGTTTATGATTTATAGTCAACATTAATGTAATGTCCCAAACAAGCGTTTTCAGCCCGAGTGGAGCACATTTTGACTGTTTTTTTAAAAACATCATTGTACATTGAAATTTCTGCTTGCGTATGCTTTAGAAGCCAGAATTAAGAGGACTACATTCATTATTTCAGCTGAAAAATGCTTAGTTTATGATTTATAGTCAACATTAATGAAATGTCCCCAACAGCGTTTTCAGCCCGAGTGGAGCACATTTTGACTGTTTTTTTAAAAACATCATTGTACATTGAAATTTCTGCTTGCGTATGCTTTAGAAGCAAGAATTAAGAGGACTACATTCATTATTTCAGCTGAAAAATGCTTAGTTTTTGATTTATAGTCAACATTAATGAAATGTCCCCAACAGCGTTTTCAGCCCGAGTGGAACACATTTTGACTGTTTTTTTAAAAACATCATTGTACATTGAAATTTCTGTTTGCGTATGCTTTAGAAGCAAGAATTAAGAGGACTACATTCATTATTTCAGCTGAAAAATGCTTAGTTTATGATTTATAGTCAACATTAATGTAATGTCCCAAACAAGCGTTTTCAGCCCGAGTGGAGCACATTTTGACCGTTTTTTTAAAAACATCATTGTACATTGAAATTTCTGTTTGCGTATGCTTTAGAAGCAAGAATTAAGAGGACTACATTCATTATTTCAGCTGAAAAATGCTTAGTTTATGATTTATAGTCAACATTAATGTAATGTCCCCAACAAGCGTTTTCAGCCCGAGTGGAGCACATTTTGACTGTTTTTTTAAAAACATCATTGTACATTGAAATTTCTGCTTGCGTATGCTTTAGAAGCAAGAATTAAGAGGACTACATTCATTATTTCAGCTGAAAAATGCTTAGTTTTTGATTTATAGTCAACATTAATGAAATGTCCCCAACAGCGTTTTCAGCCCGAGTGGAGCACATTTTGACTGTTTTTTTAAAAACATCATTGTACATTGAAATTTCTGCTTGCGTATGCTTTAGAAGCAAGAATTAAGAGGACTACATTCATTATTTCAGCTGAAAAATGCTTAGTTTATGATTTATAGTCAACATTAATGAAATGTTCCAAACAAGCGTTTTCAGCCCGAGTGGAGCACATTTTGACCGTTTTTTTAAAAACATCATTGTACATTGAAATTTCTGTTTGCGTATGCTTTAGAAGCAAGAATTAAGAGGACTACATTCATTATTTCAGCTGAAAAATGCTTAGTTTATGATTTATAGTCAACATTAATGTAATGTCCCAAACAAGCGTTTTCAGCCCGAGTGAGCACATTTTGACCGTTTTTTTAAAAACATCATTGTACATTGAAATTTCTGTTTGCGTATGCTTTAGAAGCAAGAATTAAGAGGACTACATTCATTATTTCAGCTGAAAAATGCTTAGTTTATGATTTATAGTCAACATTAATGTAATGTCCCAAACAAGCGTTTTCAGCCCGAGTGGAGCACATTTTGACTGTTTTTTTAAAAACATCATTGTACATTGAAATTTCTGCTTGCGTATGCTTTAGAAGCAAGAATTAAGAGGACTACATTCATTATTTCAGCTGAAAAATGCTTAGTTTTTGATTTATAGTCAACATTAATGAAATGTCCCCAACAGCGTTTTCAGCCCGAGTGGAGCACATTTTGACTGTTTTTTTTAAAAACATCATTGTACATTGAAATTTCTGCTTGCGTATGCTTTAGAAGCAAGAATTAAGAGGACTACATTCATTATTTCAGCTGAAAAATGCTTAGTTTATGAATTATAGTCAACATTATTGTAATGTCCCAAACAAGCGTTTTCAGCCCGAGTGGAGCACATTTTGACTGTTTTTTTAAAAACATCATTGTACATTGAAATTTCTGCTTGCGTATGCTTTAGAAGCAAGAATTAAGAGGACTACATTCATTATTTCAGCTGAAAAATGCTTAGTTTATGATTTATAGTCAACATTAATGAAATGTTCCAAACAAGCGTTTTCAGCCCGAGTGGAGCACATTTTGACCGTTTTTTTAAAAACATCATTGTACATTGAAATTTCTGTTTGCGTATGCTTTAGAAGCAAGAATTAAGAGGACTACATTCATTATTTCAGCTGAAAAATGCTTAGTTTATGATTTATAGTCAACATTAATGAAATGTTCCAAACAAGCGTTTTCAGCCCGAGTGGAGCACATTTTGACCGTTTTTTTAAAAACATCATTGTACATTGAAATTTCTGTTTGCGTATGCTTTAGAAGCAAGAATTAAGAGGACTACATTCATTATTTCAGCTGAAAAATGCTTAGTTTATGATTTATAGTCAACATTAATGTAATGTCCCAAACAAGCGTTTTCAGCCCGAGTGGAGCACATTTTGACTGTTTTTTTAAAAACATCATTGTACATTGAAATTTCTGCTTGCGTATGCTTTAGAAGCCAGAATTAAGAGGACTACATTCATTATTTCAGCTGAAAAATGCTTAGTTTATGATTTATAGTCAACATTAATGAAATGTCCCCAACAGCGTTTTCAGCCCGAGTGGAGCACATTTTGACTGTTTTTTTAAAAACATCATTGTACATTGAAATTTCTGCTTGCGTATGCTTTAGAAGCAAGAATTAAGAGGACTACATTCATTATTTCAGCTGAAAAATGCTTAGTTTTTGATTTATAGTCAACATTAATGAAATGTCCCCAACAGCGTTTTCAGCCCGAGTGGAACACATTTTGACTGTTTTTTTAAAAACATCATTGTACATTGAAATTTCTGTTTGCGTATGCTTTAGAAGCAAGAATTAAGAGGACTACATTCATTATTTCAGCTGAAAAATGCTTAGTTTATGATTTATAGTCAACATTAATGTAATGTCCCAAACAAGCGTTTTCAGCCCGAGTGGAGCACATTTTGACCGTTTTTTTAAAAACATCATTGTACATTGAAATTTCTGTTTGCGTATGCTTTAGAAGCAAGAATTAAGAGGACTACATTCATTATTTCAGCTGAAAAATGCTTAGTTTATGATTTATAGTCAACATTAATGTAATGTCCCAAACAAGCGTTTTCAGCCCGAGTGGAGCACATTTTGACTGTTTTTTTAAAAACATCATTGTACATTGAAATTTCTGCTTGCGTATGCTTTAGAAGCAAGAATTAAGAGGACTACATTCATTATTTCAGCTGAAAAATGCTTAGTTTATGATTTATAGTCAACATTAATGAAATGTCCCAAACAAGCGTTTTCAGCCCGAGTGGAGCACATTTTGACCGTTTTTTTAAAAACATCATTGTACATTGAAATTTCTGCTTGCGTATGCTTTAGAAGCAAGAATTAAGAGGACTACATTCAGTATTTCAGCTGAAAAATGCTTAGTTTATGATTTATAGTCAACATTAATGAAATGTCCCAAACAAGCGTTTTCAGCCCGAGTGGAGCACATTTTGACCGTTTTTTTAAAAACATCATTGTACATTGAAATTTCTGTTTGCGTATGCTTTAGAAGCAAGAATTAAGAGGACTACATTCATTATTTCAGCTGAAAAATGCTTAGTTTATGATTTATAGTCAACATTAATGTAATGTCCCAAACAAGCGTTTTCAGCCCGAGTAGAGCACATTTTGACTGTTTTTTTAAAAACATCATTGTACATTGAAATTTCTGCTTGCGTATGCTTTAGAAGCAAGAATTAAGAGGACTACATTCATTATTTCGGCTGAAAAATGCTTAGTTTATGATTTATAGTCAACATTGATGAAATGTCCCCAACAGCGTTTTCAGCCCGAGTGGAGCACATTTTGACTGTTTTTTTAAAAACATCATTGTACATTGAAATTTCTGCTTGCGTATGCTTTAGAAGCAAGAATTAAGAGGACTACATTCATTATTTCAGCTGAAAAATGCTTAGTTTTTAATTTATAGTCAACATTAATGAAATGTCCCCAACAGCGTTTTCAGCCCGAGTGGAGCACATTTTGACTGTTTTTTTTAAAAACATCATTGTACATTGAAATTTCTGCTTGCGTATGCTTTAGAAGCAAGAATTAAGAGGACTACATTCATTATTTCAGCTGAAAAATGCTTAGTTTTTAATTTATAGTCAACATTAATGAAATGTCCCCAACAGCGTTTTCAGCCCGAGTGGAGCACATTTTGACTGTTTTTTTAAAAACATCATTGTACATTGAAATTTCTGCTTGCGTATGCTTTAGAAGCAAGAATTAAGAGGACTACATTCATTATTTCAGCTGAAAAATGCTTAGTTTATGATTTATAGTCAACATTAATGAAATGTTCCAAACAAGCGTTTTCAGCCCGAGTGGAGCACATTTTGACCGTTTTTTTAAAAACATCATTGTACATTGAAATTTCTGTTTGCGTATGCTTTAGAAGCAAGAATTAAGAGGACTACATTCATTATTTCAGCTGAAAAATGCTTAGTTTATGATTTATAGTCACCATTAATGTAATGTCCCAAACAAGCGTTTTCAGCCCGAGTGGAGCACATTTTGACTGTTTTTTTAAAAACATCATTGTACATTGAAATTTCTGCTTGCGTATGCTTAAGAAGCAAGAATTAAGAGGACTACATTCATTATTTCAGCTGAAAAATGCTTAGTTTATGATTTATAGTCAACATTAATGAAATGTCCCCAACAGCGTTTTCAGCCCGAGTGGAGCACATTTTGACAGTTTTTTTAAAAACATCATTGTACATTGAAATTTCTGCTTGCGTATGCTTTAGAAGCAAGAATTAAGAGGACTACATTCATTATTTCAGCTGAAAAATGCTTAGTTTTTAATTTATAGTCAACATTAATGAAATGTCCCCAACAGCGTTTTCAGCCCGAGTGGAGCACATTTTGACTGTTTTTTTTAAAAACATCATTGTACATTGAAATTTCTGCTTGCGTATGCTTTAGAAGCAAGAATTAAGAGGACTACATTCATTATTTCAGCTGAAAAATGCTTAGTTTTTGATTTATAGTCAACATTAATGAAATGTCCCCAACAGCGTTTTCAGCCCGAGTGGAGCACATTTTGACTGTTTTTTTAAAAACATCATTGTACATTGAAATTTCTGCTTGCGTATGCTTTAGAAGCAAGAATTAAGAGGACTACATTCATTATTTCAGCTGAAAAATGCTTAGTTTATGATTTATAGTCAACATTAATGAAATGTTCCAAACAAGCGTTTTCAGCCCGAGTGGAGCACATTTTGACCGTTTTTTTAAAAACATCATTGTACATTGAAATTTCTGCTTGCGTATGCTTTAGAAGCAAGAATTAAGAGGACTACATTCATTATTTCAGCTGAAAAATGCTTAGTTTATGATTTATAGTCAACATTAATGAAATGTTCCAAACAAGCGTTTTCAGCCCGAGTGGAGCACATTTTGACCGTTTTTTTAAAAACATCATTGTACATTGAAATTTCTGTTTGCGTATGCTTTAGAAGCAAGAATTAAGAGGACTACATTCATTATTTCAGCTGAAAAATGCTTAGTTTATGATTTATAGTCAACATTAATGTAATGTCCCAAACAAGCGTTTTCAGCCCGAGTGGAGCACATTTTGACTGTTTTTTAAAAAACATCATTGTACATTGAAATTTCTGCTTGCGTATGCTTTAGAAGCAAGAATTAAGAGGACTACATTCATTATTTCAGCTGAAAAATGCTTAGTTTTTGATTTATAGTCAACATTAATGAAATGTCCCCAACAGCGTTTTCAGCCCGAGTGGAGCACATTTTGACTGTTTTTTTTAAAAACATCATTGTACATTGAAATTTCTGCTTGCGTATGCTTTAGAAGCAAGAATTAAGAGGACTACATTCATTATTTCAGCTGAAAAATGCTTAGTTTATGAATTATAGTCAACATTAATGAAATGTTCCAAACAAGCGTTTTCAGCCCGAGTGGAGCACATTTTGACTGTTTTTTTAAAAACATCATTGTACATTGAAATTTCTGTTTGCGTATGCTTTAGAAGCAAGAATTAAGAGGACTACATTCATTATTTTAGCTGAAAAATGCTTAGTTTATGATTTATAGTCACCATTAATGTAATGTCCCAAACAAGCGTTTTCAGCCCGAGTGGAGCACATTTTGACCGTTTTTTTAAAAACATCATTGTACATTGAAATTTCTGCTTGCGTATGCTTAAGAAGCAAGAATTAAGAGGACTACATTCATTATTTCAGCTGAAAAATGCTTAGTTTATGATTTATAGTCAACATTAATGAAATGTCCCCAACAGCGTTTTCAGCCCGAGTGGAGCACATTTTGACTGTTTTTTTAAAAACATCATTGTACATTGAAATTTCTGCTTGCGTATGCTTTAGAAGCAAGAATTAAGAGGACTACATTCATTATTTCAGCTGAAAAATGCTTAGTTTTTGATTTATAGTCAACATTAATGAAATGTCCCCAACAGCGTTTTCAGCCCGAGTGGAGCACATTTTGACTGTTTTTTTTAAAAACATCATTGTACATTGAAATTTCTGCTTGCGTATGCTTTAGAAGCAAGAATTAAGAGGACTACATTCATTATTTCAGCTGAAAAATGCTTAGTTTATGAATTATAGTCAACATTAATGAAATGTTCCAAACAAGCGTTTTCAGCCCGAGTGGAGCACATTTTGACTGTTTTTTTAAAAACATCATTGTACATTGAAATTTCTGTTTGCGTATGCTTTAGAAGCAAGAATTAAGAGGACTACATTCATTATTTAAGCTGAAAAATGCTTAGTTTATGATTTATAGTCACCATTAATGTAATGTCCCAAACAAGCGTTTTCAGCCCGAGTGGAGCACATTTTGACTGTTTTTTTAAAAACATCATTGTACATTGAAATTTCTGCTTGCGTATGCTTTAGAAGCAAGAATTAAGAGGACTACATTCATTATTTCAGCTGAAAAATGCTTAGTTTTTAATTTATAGTCAACATTAATGAAATGTCCCCAACAGCGTTTTCAGCCCGAGTGGAGCACATTTTGACTGTTTTTTTTAAAAACATCATTGTACATTGAAATTTCTGCTTGCGTATGCTTTAGAAGCAAGATTTAAGAGGACTACATTCATTATTTCAGCTGAAAAATGCTTAGTTTTTGATTTATAGTCAACATTAATGAAATGTCCCCAACAGCGTTTTCAGCCCGAGTGGAGCACATTTTGACTGTTTTTTTAAAAACATCATTGTACATTGAAATTTCTGCTTGCGTATGCTTTAGAAGCAAGAATTAAGAGGACTACATTCATTATTTCAGCTGAAAAATGCTTAGTTTATGATTTATAGTCAACATTAATGAAATGTTCCAAACAAGCGTTTTCAGCCCGAGTGGAGCACATTTTGACCGTTTTTTTAAAAACATCATTGTACATTGAAATATCTGTTTGCGTATGCTTTAGAAGCAAGAATTAAGAGGACTACATTCATTATTTCAGCTGAAAAATGCTTAGTTTATGATTTATAGTCAACATTAATGTAATGTCCCAAACAAGCGTTTTCAGCCCGAGTGAGCACATTTTGACCGTTTTTTTAAAAACATCATTGTACATTGAAATTTCTGTTTGCGTATGCTTTAGAAGCAAGAATTAAGAGGACTACATTCATTATTTTAGCTGAAAAATGCTTAGTTTATGATTTATAGTCACCATTAATGTAATGTCCCAAACAAGCGTTTTCAGCCCGAGTGGAGCACATTTTGACCGTTTTTTTAAAAACATCATTGTACATTGAAATTTCTGCTTGCGTATGCTTAAGAAGCAAGAATTAAGAGGACTACATTCATTATTTCAGCTGAAAAATGCTTAGTTTATGATTTATAGTCAACATTAATGAAATGTCCCCAACAGCGTTTTCAGCCCGAGTGGAGCACATTTTGACTGTTTTTTTAAAAACATCATTGTACATTGAAATTTCTGCTTGCGTATGCTTTAGAAGCAAGAATTAAGAGGACTACATTCATTATTTCAGCTGAAAAATGCTTAGTTTTTGATTTATAGTCAACATTAATGAAATGTCCCCAACAAGCGTTTTCAGCCCGAGTGGAGCACATTTTGACTGTTTTTTTTAAAAACATCATTGTACATTGAAATTTCTGCTTGCGTATGCTTTAGAAGCAAGAATTAAGAGGACTACATTCATTATTTCAGCTGAAAAATGCTTAGTTTATGAATTATAGTCAACATTAATGAAATGTTCCAAACAAGCGTTTTCAGCCCGAGTGGAGCACATTTTGACTGTTTTTTTAAAAACATCATTGTACATTGAAATTTCTGCTTGCGTATGCTTTAGAAGCAAGAATTAAGAGGACTACATTCATTATTTCAGCTGAAAAATGCTTAGTTTTTGATTTATAGTCAACATTAATGAAATGTCCCCAACAGCGTTTTCAGCCCGAGTGGAGCACATTTTGACTGTTTTTTTAAAAACATCATTGTACATTGAAATTTCTGCTTGCGTATGCTTTAGAAGCAAGAATTAAGAGGACTACATTCATTATTTCAGCTGAAAAATGCTTAGTTTATGATTTATAGTCAACATTAATGAAATGTTCCAAACAAGCGTTTTCAGCCCGAGTGGAGCACATTTTGACCGTTTTTTTAAAAACATCATTGTACATTGAAATTTCTGTTTGCGTATGCTTTAGAAGCAAGAATTAAGAGGACTACATTCATTATTTCAGCTGAAAAATGCTTAGTTTATGATTTATAGTCAACATTAATGTAATGTCCCAAACAAGCGTTTTCAGCCCGAGTGGAGCACATTTTGACTCTTTTTTTAAAAACATCATTGTACATTGAAATTTCTGCTTGCGTATGCTTTAGAAGCAAGAATTAAGAGGACTACATTCATTATTTCAGCTGAAAAATGCTTAGTTTTTGATTTATAGTCAACATTAATGAAATGTCCCCAACAGCGTTTTCAGCCCGAGTGGAGCACATTTTGACTGTTTTTTTTAAAAACATCATTGTACATTGAAATTTCTGCTTGCGTATGCTTTAGAAGCAAGAATTAAGAGGACTACATTCATTATTTCAGCTGAAAAATGCTTAGTTTATGAATTATAGTCAACATTAATGAAATGTTCCAAACAAGCGTTTTCAGCCCGAGTGGAGCACATTTTGACTGTTTTTTTAAAAACATCATTGTACATTGAAATTTCTGTTTGCGTATGCTTTAGAAGCAAGAATTAAGAGGACTACATTCATTATTTAAGCTGAAAAATGCTTAGTTTATGATTTATAGTCACCATTAATGTAATGTCCCAAACAAGCGTTTTCAGCCCGAGTGGAGCACATTTTGACTGTTTTTTTAAAAACATCATTGTACATTGAAATTTCTGCTTGCGTATGCTTTAGAAGCCAGAATTAAGAGGACTACATTCATTATTTCAGCTGAAAAATGCTTAGTTTATGATTTATAGTCAACATTAATGAAATGTCCCCAACAGCGTTTTCAGCCCGAGTGGAGCACATTTTGACTGTTTTTTTAAAAACATCATTGTACATTGAAATTTCTGCTTGCGTATGCTTTAGAAGCAAGAATTAAGAGGACTACATTCATTATTTCAGCTGAAAAATGCTTAGTTTTTGATTTATAGTCAACATTAATGAAATGTCCCCAACAGCGTTTTCAGCCCGAGTGGAACACATTTTGACTGTTTTTTTAAAAACATCATTGTACATTGAAATTTCTGTTTGCGTATGCTTTAGAAGCAAGAATTAAGAGGACTACATTCATTATTTCAGCTGAAAAATGCTTAGTTTATGATTTATAGACAACATTAATGTGATGTCCCAAACAAGCGTTTTCAGCCCGAGTGGAGCACATTTTGACCGTTTTTTTAAAAACATCATTGTACATTGAAATTTCTGTTTGCGTATGCTTTAGAAGCAAGAATTAAGAGGACTACATTCATTATTTCAGCTGAAAAATGCTTAGTTTATGATTTATAGTCAACATTAATGTAATGTCCCAAACAAGCGTTTTCAGCCCGAGTGGAGCACATTTTGACTGTTTTTTTAAAAACATCATTGTACATTGAAATTTCTGCTTGCGTATGCTTTAGAAGCAAGAATTAAGAGGACTACATTCATTATTTCAGCTGAAAAATGCTTAGTTTATGATTTATAGTCAACATTAATGAAATGTCCCAAACAAGCGTTTTCAGCCCGAGTGGAGCACATTTTGACCGTTTTTTTAAAAACATCATTGTACATTGAAATTTCTGTTTGCGTATGCTTTAGAAGCAAGAATTAAGAGGACTACATTCATTATTTCAGCTGAAAAATGCTTAGTTTATGATTTATAGTCAACATTAATGTAATGTCCCAAACAAGCGTTTTCAGCCCGAGTAGAGCACATTTTGACTGTTTTTTTAAAAACATCATTGTACATTGAAATTTCTGCTTGCGTATGCTTTAGAAGCAAGAATTAAGAGGACTACATTCATTATTTCGGCTGAAAAATGCTTAGTTTATGATTTATAGTCAACATTGATGAAATGTCCCCAACAGCGTTTTCAGCCCGAGTGGAGCACATTTTGACTGTTTTTTTAAAAACATCATTGTACATTGAAATTTCTGCTTGCGTATGCTTTAGAAGCAAGAATTAAGAGGACTACATTCATTATTTCAGCTGAAAAATGCTTAGTTTTTTATTTATAGTCAACATTAATGAAATGTCCCCAACAGCGTTTTCAGCCCGAGTGGAGCACATTTTGACTGTTTTTTTTAAAAACATCATTGTACATTGAAATTTCTGCTTGCGTATGCTTTAGAAGCAAGAATTAAGAGGACTACATTCATTATTTCAGCTGAAAAATGCTTAGTTTATGAATTATAGTCAACATTAATGAAATGTTCCAAACAAGCGTTTTCAGCCCGAGTGGAGCACATTTTGACCGTTTTTTTAAAAACATCATTGTACATTGAAATTTCTGTTTGCGTATGCTTTAGAAGCAAGAATTAAGAGGACTACATTCATTATTTCGGCTGAAAAATGCTTAGTTTATGATTTATAGTCAACATTGATGAAATGTCCCCAACAGCGTTTTCAGCCCGAGTGGAGCACATTTTGACTGTTTTTTTAAAAACATCATTGTACATTGAAATTTCTGCTTGCGTATGCTTTAGAAGCAAGAATTAAGAGGACTACATTCATTATTTCAGCTGAAAAATGCTTAGTTTTTGATTTATAGTCAACATTAATGAAATGTCCCCAACAGCGTTTTCAGCCCGAGTGGAGCACATTTTGACTGTTTTTTTTAAAAACATCATTGTACATTGAAATTTCTGCTTGCGTATGCTTTAGAAGCAAGAATTAAGAGGACTACATTCATTATTTCAGCTGAAAAATGCTTAGTTTATGAATTATAGTCAACATTAATGAAATGTTCCAAACAAGCGTTTTCAGCCCGAGTGGAGCACATTTTGACCGTTTTTTTAAAAACATCATTGTACATTGAAATTTCTGTTTGCGTATGCTTTAGAAGCAAGAATTAAGAGGACTACATTCATTATTTCAGCTGAAAAATGCTTAGTTTATGATTTATAGTCAACATTAATGTAATGTCCCCAACAAGCGTTTTCAGCCCGAGTGGAGCACATTTTGACTGTTTTTTTAAAAACATCATTGTACATTGAAATTTCTGCTTGCGTATGCTTTAGAAGCAAGAATTAAGAGGACTACATTCATTATTTCAGCTGAAAAATGCTTAGTTTTTGATTTATAGTCAACATTAATGAAATGTCCCCAACAGCGTTTTCAGCCCGAGTGGAGCACATTTTGACTGTTTTTTTAAAAACATCATTGTACATTGAAATTTCTGCTTGCGTATGCTTTAGAAGCAAGAATTAAGAGGACTACATTCATTATTTCAGCTGAAAAATGCTTAGTTTATGATTTATAGTCAACATTAATGAAATGTTCCAAACAAGCGTTTTCAGCCCGAGTGGAGCACATTTTGACCGTTTTTTTAAAAACATCATTGTACATTGAAATTTCTGTTTGCGTATGCTTTAGAAGCAAGAATTAAGAGGACTACATTCATTATTTCAGCTGAAAAATGCTTAGTTTATGATTTATAGTCAACATTAATGTAATGTCCCAAACAAGCGTTTTCAGCCCGAGTGAGCACATTTTGACCGTTTTTTTAAAAACATCATTGTACATTGAAATTTCTGTTTGCGTATGCTTTAGAAGCAAGAATTAAGAGGACTACATTCATTATTTCAGCTGAAAAATGCTTAGTTTATGATTTATAGTCAACATTAATGTAATGTCCCAAACAAGCGTTTTCAGCCCGAGTGGAGCACATTTTGACTGTTTTTTTAAAAACATCATTGTACATTGAAATTTCTGCTTGCGTATGCTTTAGAAGCAAGAATTAAGAGGACTACATTCATTATTTCAGCTGAAAAATGCTTAGTTTTTGATTTATAGTCAACATTAATGAAATGTCCCCAACAGCGTTTTCAGCCCGAGTGGAGCACATTTTGACTGTTTTTTTTAAAAACATCATTGTACATTGAAATTTCTGCTTGCGTATGCTTTAGAAGCAAGAATTAAGAGGACTACATTCATTATTTCAGCTGAAAAATGCTTAGTTTATGAATTATAGTCAACATTATTGTAATGTCCCAAACAAGCGTTTTCAGCCCGAGTGGAGCACATTTTGACTGTTTTTTTAAAAACATCATTGTACATTGAAATTTCTGCTTGCGTATGCTTTAGAAGCAAGAATTAAGAGGACTACATTCATTATTTCAGCTGAAAAATGCTTAGTTTATGATTTATAGTCAACATTAATGAAATGTTCCAAACAAGCGTTTTCAGCCCGAGTGGAGCACATTTTGACCGTTTTTTTAAAAACATCATTGTACATTGAAATTTCTGCTTGCGTATGCTTTAGAAGCAAGAATTAAGAGGACTACATTCATTATTTCGGCTGAAAAATGCTTAGTTTATGATTTATAGTCAACATTGATGAAATGTCCCCAACAGCGTTTTCAGCCCGAGTGGAGCACATTTTGACTGTTTTTTTAAAAACATCATTGTACATTGAAATTTCTGTTTGCGTATGCTTTAGAAGCAAGAATTAAGAGGACTACATTCATTATTTCAGCTGAAAAATGCTTAGTTTATGATTTATAGTCAACATTAATGTGATGTCCCAAACAAGCGTTTTCAGCCCGAGTGGAGCACATTTTGACCGTTTTTTTAAAAACATCATTGTACATTGAAATTTCTGTTTGCGTATGCTTTAGAAGCAAGAATTAAGAGGACTACATTCATTATTTCAGCTGAAAAATGCTTAGTTTATGATTTATAGTCAACATTAATGTAATGTCCCAAACAAGCGTTTTCAGCCCGAGTGGAGCACATTTTGACTGTTTTTTTAAAAACATCATTGTACATTGAAATTTCTGCTTGCGTATGCTTTAGAAGCAAGAATTAAGAGGACTACATTCATTATTTCAGCTGAAAAATGCTTAGTTTATGATTTATAGTCAACATTAATGAAATGTCCCAAACAAGCGTTTTCAGCCCGAGTGGAGCACATTTTGACCGTTTTTTTAAAAACATCATTGTACATTGAAATTTCTGTTTGCGTATGCTTTAGAAGCAAGAATTAAGAGGACTACATTCATTATTTCAGCTGAAAAATGCTTAGTTTATGATTTATAGTCAACATTAATGTAATGTCCCAAACAAGCGTTTTCAGCCCGAGTGAGCACATTTTGACCGTTTTTTTAAAAACATCATTGTACATTGAAATTTCTGTTTGCGTATGCTTTAGAAGCAAGAATTAAGAGGACTACATTCATTATTTCAGCTGAAAAATGCTTAGTTTATGATTTATAGTCAACATTAATGTAATGTCCCAAACAAGCGTTTTCAGCCCGAGTGGAGCACATTTTGACTGTTTTTTTAAAAACATCATTGTACATTGAAATTTCTGCTTGCGTATGCTTTAGAAGCAAGAATTAAGAGGACTACATTCATTATTTCAGCTGAAAAATGCTTAGTTTTTGATTTATAGTCAACATTAATGAAATGTCCCCAACAGCGTTTTCAGCCCGAGTGGAGCACATTTTGACTGTTTTTTTTAAAAACATCATTGTACATTGAAATTTCTGCTTGCGTATGCTTTAGAAGCAAGAATTAAGAGGACTACATTCATTATTTCAGCTGAAAAATGCTTAGTTTATGAATTATAGTCAACATTATTGTAATGTCCCAAACAAGCGTTTTCAGCCCGAGTGGAGCACATTTTGACTGTTTTTTTAAAAACATCATTGTACATTGAAATTTCTGCTTGCGTATGCTTTAGAAGCAAGAATTAAGAGGACTACATTCATTATTTCAGCTGAAAAATGCTTAGTTTATGATTTATAGTCAACATTAATGAAATGTTCCAAACAAGCGTTTTCAGCCCGAGTGGAGCACATTTTGACCGTTTTTTTAAAAACATCATTGTACATTGAAATTTCTGTTTGCGTATGCTTTAGAAGCAAGAATTAAGAGGACTACATTCATTATTTCAGCTGACAAATGCTTAGTTTATGATTTATAGTCAACATTGAAATGTTCCAAACAAGCGTTTTCAGCCCGAGTGGAGCACATTTTGACCGTTTTTTTAAAAACATCATTGTACATTGAAATTTCTGTTTGCGTATGCTTTAGAAGCAAGAATTAAGAGGACTACATTCATTATTTCAGCTGAAAAATGCTTAGTTTATGATTTATAGTCAACATTAATGTAATGTCCCAAACAAGCGTTTTCAGCCCGAGTGAGCACATTTTGACCGTTTTTTTAAAAACATCATTGTACATTGAAATTTCTGTTTGCGTATGCTTTAGAAGCAAGAATTAAGAGGACTACATTCATTATTTCAGCTGAAAAATGCTTAGTTTATGATTTATAGTCAACATTAATGTAATGTCCCAAACAAGCGTTTTCAGCCCGAGTGGAGCACATTTTGACTGTTTTTTTAAAAACATCATTGTACATTGAAATTTCTGCTTGCGTATGCTTTAGAAGCAAGAATTAAGAGGACTACATTCATTATTTCAGCTGAAAAATGCTTAGTTTTTGATTTATAGTCAACATTAATGAAATGTCCCCAACAGCGTTTTCAGCCCGAGTGGAGCACATTTTGACTGTTTTTTTTAAAAACATCATTGTACATTGAAATTTCTGCTTGCGTATGCTTTAGAAGCAAGAATTAAGAGGACTACATTCATTATTTCAGCTGAAAAATGCTTAGTTTATGATTTATAGTCAACATTAATGAAATGTTCCAAACAAGCGTTTTCAGCCCGAGTGGAGCACATTTTGACCGTTTTTTTAAAAACATCATTGTACATTGAAATTTCTGTTTGCGTATGCTTTAGAAGCAAGAATTAAGAGGACTACATTCATTATTTCAGCTGAAAAATGCTTAGTTTATGATTTATAGTCAACATTAATGTAATGTCCCAAACAAGCGTTTTCAGCCCGAGTGAGCACATTTTGACCGTTTTTTTAAAAACATCATTGTACATTGAAATTTCTGTTTGCGTATGCTTTAGAAGCAAGAATTAAGAGGACTACATTCATTATTTCAGCTGAAAAATGCTTAGTTTATGATTTATAGTCAACATTAATGTAATGTCCCAAACAAGCGTTTTCAGCCCGAGTGGAGCACATTTTGACTGTTTTTTTAAAAACATCATTGTACATTGAAATTTCTGCTTGCGTATGCTTTAGAAGCCAGAATTAAGAGGACTACATTCATTATTTCAGCTGAAAAATGCTTAGTTTATGATTTATAGTCAACATTAATGAAATGTCCCCAACAGCGTTTTCAGCCCGAGTGGAGCACATTTTGACTGTTTTTTTAAAAACATCATTGTACATTGAAATTTCTGCTTGCGTATGCTTTAGAAGCAAGAATTAAGAGGACTACATTCATTATTTCAGCTGAAAAATGCTTAGTTTTTGATTTATAGTCAACATTAATGAAATGTCCCCAACAGCGTTTTCAGCCCGAGTGGAACACATTTTGACTGTTTTTTTAAAAACATCATTGTACATTGAAATTTCTGTTTGCGTATGCTTTAGAAGCAAGAATTAAGAGGACTACATTCATTATTTCAGCTGAAAAATGCTTAGTTTATGATTTATAGTCAACATTAATGTAATGTCCCAAACAAGCGTTTTCAGCCCGAGTGGAGCACATTTTGACCGTTTTTTTAAAAACATCATTGTACATTGAAATTTCTGTTTGCGTATGCTTTAGAAGCAAGAATTAAGAGGACTACATTCATTATTTCAGCTGAAAAATGCTTAGTTTATGATTTATAGTCAACATTAATGTAATGTCCCAAACAAGCGTTTTCAGCCCGAGTGGAGCACATTTTGACTGTTTTTTTAAAAACATCATTGTACATTGAAATTTCTGCTTGCGTATGCTTTAGAAGCAAGAATTAAGAGGACTACATTCATTATTTCAGCTGAAAAATGCTTAGTTTATGATTTATAGTCAACATTAATGAAATGTCCCAAACAAGCGTTTTCAGCCCGAGTGGAGCACATTTTGACCGTTTTTTTAAAAACATCATTGTACATTGAAATTTCTGCTTGCGTATGCTTTAGAAGCAAGAATTAAGAGGACTACATTCAGTATTTCAGCTGAAAAATGCTTAGTTTATGATTTATAGTCAACATTAATGAAATGTCCCAAACAAGCGTTTTCAGCCCGAGTGGAGCACATTTTGACCGTTTTTTTAAAAACATCATTGTACATTGAAATTTCTGTTTGCGTATGCTTTAGAAGCAAGAATTAAGAGGACTACATTCATTATTTCAGCTGAAAAATGCTTAGTTTATGATTTATAGTCAACATTAATGTAATGTCCCAAACAAGCGTTTTCAGCCCGAGTAGAGCACATTTTGACTGTTTTTTTAAAAACATCATTGTACATTGAAATTTCTGCTTGCGTATGCTTTAGAAGCAAGAATTAAGAGGACTACATTCATTATTTCGGCTGAAAAATGCTTAGTTTATGATTTATAGTCAACATTGATGAAATGTCCCCAACAGCGTTTTCAGCCCGAGTGGAGCACATTTTGACTGTTTTTTTAAAAACATCATTGTACATTGAAATTTCTGCTTGCGTATGCTTTAGAAGCAAGAATTAAGAGGACTACATTCATTATTTCAGCTGAAAAATGCTTAGTTTTTAATTTATAGTCAACATTAATGAAATGTCCCCAACAGCGTTTTCAGCCCGAGTGGAGCACATTTTGACTGTTTTTTTTAAAAACATCATTGTACATTGAAATTTCTGCTTGCGTATGCTTTAGAAGCAAGAATTAAGAGGACTACATTCATTATTTCAGCTGAAAAATGCTTAGTTTTTAATTTATAGTCAACATTAATGAAATGTCCCCAACAGCGTTTTCAGCCCGAGTGGAGCACATTTTGACTGTTTTTTTAAAAACATCATTGTACATTGAAATTTCTGCTTGCGTATGCTTTAGAAGCAAGAATTAAGAGGACTACATTCATTATTTCAGCTGAAAAATGCTTAGTTTATGATTTATAGTCAACATTAATGAAATGTTCCAAACAAGCGTTTTCAGCCCGAGTGGAGCACATTTTGACCGTTTTTTTAAAAACATCATTGTACATTGAAATTTCTGTTTGCGTATGCTTTAGAAGCAAGAATTAAGAGGACTACATTCATTATTTCAGCTGAAAAATGCTTAGTTTATGATTTATAGTCACCATTAATGTAATGTCCCAAACAAGCGTTTTCAGCCCGAGTGGAGCACATTTTGACTGTTTTTTTAAAAACATCATTGTACATTGAAATTTCTGCTTGCGTATGCTTAAGAAGCAAGAATTAAGAGGACTACATTCATTATTTCAGCTGAAAAATGCTTAGTTTATGATTTATAGTCAACATTAATGAAATGTCCCCAACAGCGTTTTCAGCCCGAGTGGAGCACATTTTGACAGTTTTTTTAAAAACATCATTGTACATTGAAATTTCTGCTTGCGTATGCTTTAGAAGCAAGAATTAAGAGGACTACATTCATTATTTCAGCTGAAAAATGCTTAGTTTTTAATTTATAGTCAACATTAATGAAATGTCCCCAACAGCGTTTTCAGCCCGAGTGGAGCACATTTTGACTGTTTTTTTTAAAAACATCATTGTACATTGAAATTTCTGCTTGCGTATGCTTTAGAAGCAAGAATTAAGAGGACTACATTCATTATTTCAGCTGAAAAATGCTTAGTTTTTGATTTATAGTCAACATTAATGAAATGTCCCCAACAGCGTTTTCAGCCCGAGTGGAGCACATTTTGACTGTTTTTTTAAAAACATCATTGTACATTGAAATTTCTGCTTGCGTATGCTTTAGAAGCAAGAATTAAGAGGACTACATTCATTATTTCAGCTGAAAAATGCTTAGTTTATGATTTATAGTCAACATTAATGAAATGTTCCAAACAAGCGTTTTCAGCCCGAGTGGAGCACATTTTGACCGTTTTTTTAAAAACATCATTGTACATTGAAATTTCTGCTTGCGTATGCTTTAGAAGCAAGAATTAAGAGGACTACATTCATTATTTCAGCTGAAAAATGCTTAGTTTATGATTTATAGTCAACATTAATGAAATGTTCCAAACAAGCGTTTTCAGCCCGAGTGGAGCACATTTTGACCGTTTTTTTAAAAACATCATTGTACATTGAAATTTCTGTTTGCGTATGCTTTAGAAGCAAGAATTAAGAGGACTACATTCATTATTTCAGCTGAAAAATGCTTAGTTTATGATTTATAGTCAACATTAATGAAATGTCCCAAACAAGCGTTTTCAGCCCGAGTGAGCACATTTTGACCGTTTTTTTAAAAACATCATTGTACATTGAAATTTCTGCTTGCGTATGCTTTAGAAGCAAGAATTAAGAGGACTACATTCATTATTTCGGCTGAAAAATGCTTAGTTTATGATTTATAGTCAACATTGATGAAATGTCCCCAACAGCGTTTTCAGCCCGAGTGGAGCACATTTTGACTGTTTTTTTAAAAACATCATTGTACATTGAAATTTCTGCTTGCGTATGCTTTAGAAGCAAGAATTAAGAGGACTACATTCATTATTTCAGCTGAAAAATGCTTAGTTTTTTATTTATAGTCAACATTAATGAAATGTCCCCAACAGCGTTTTCAGCCCGAGTGGAGCACATTTTGACTGTTTTTTTTAAAAACATCATTGTACATTGAAATTTCTGCTTGCGTATGCTTTAGAAGCAAGAATTAAGAGGACTACATTCATTATTTCAGCTGAAAAATGCTTAGTTTATGAATTATAGTCAACATTAATGAAATGTTCCAAACAAGCGTTTTCAGCCCGAGTGGAGCACATTTTGACCGTTTTTTTAAAAACATCATTGTACATTGAAATTTCTGTTTGCGTATGCTTTAGAAGCAAGAATTAAGAGGACTACATTCATTATTTCGGCTGAAAAATGCTTAGTTTATGATTTATAGTCAACATTGATGAAATGTCCCCAACAGCGTTTTCAGCCCGAGTGGAGCACATTTTGACTGTTTTTTTAAAAACATCATTGTACATTGAAATTTCTGCTTGCGTATGCTTTAGAAGCAAGAATTAAGAGGACTACATTCATTATTTCAGCTGAAAAATGCTTAGTTTTTGATTTATAGTCAACATTAATGAAATGTCCCCAACAGCGTTTTCAGCCCGAGTGGAGCACATTTTGACTGTTTTTTTTAAAAACATCATTGTACATTGAAATTTCTGCTTGCGTATGCTTTAGAAGCAAGAATTAAGAGGACTACATTCATTATTTCAGCTGAAAAATGCTTAGTTTATGAATTATAGTCAACATTAA
>NW_028283390.1:300000-395893 GCF_059441005.1 Hippichthys cyanospilos | reverse complement strand
GAACATTTCCTTAATGTTGACTATAAATCATAAACTAAGCATTTTTCAGCTGAAATAATGAATGTAGTCCTCTTAATTCTTGCTTCTAAAGCATACGCAAGCAGAAATTTCAATGTACAATGATGTTTTTAAAAAAAACAGTCAAAATGCGCTCCACTCGGGCTGAAAACGCTGTTGGGGACATTTCATTAATGTTGACTACAAATCAAAAACTAAGCATTTTTCAGCTGAAATAATGAATGTAGTCCTCTTAATTCTTGCTTCTAAAGCATACGCAAGCAGAAATTTCAATGTACAATGATGTTTTTAAAAAAGGGTCAAAATGTGCTCCACTCGGGCTGAAAACGCTTGTTTGGAACATTTCATTAATGTTGACTATAAATCATAAACTAAGCATTTTTCAGCTGAAATAATGAATGTAGTCCTCTTAATTCTTGCTTCTAAAGCATACGCAAGCAGAAATTTCAATGTACAATGATGTTTTTAAAAAAACAGTCAAAATGTGCTCCACTCGGGCTGAAAACGCTTGTTTGGGACATGACATTAATGTTGACTATAAATCATAAACTAAGCATTTTTCAGCTGAAATAATGAATGTAGTCCTCTTAATTCTTGCTTCTAAAGCATACGCAAGCAGAAATTTCAATGTACAATGATGTTTTTAAAAAAACAGTCAAAATGTGCTCCACTCGGGCTGAAAACGCTTGTTTGGGACATTACATTAATGTTAACTATAAATCATAAACTAAGCATTTTTCAGCTGAAATAATGAATGTAGTCCTCTTAATTCTTGCTTCTAAAGCATACGCAAAAAGAAATTTCAATGTACAATGATGTTTTTTAAAAAACGGTCAAAATGTGCTCCACTCGGGCTGAAAACGCTTGTTCGGAACATTTCCTTAATGTTGACTATAAATCATAAACTAAGCATTTTTCAGCTGAAATAATGAATGTAGTCCTCTTAATTCTTGCTTCTAAAGCATACGCAAGCAGAAATTTCAATGTACAATGATGTTTTTAAAAAAAACAGTCAAAATGCGCTCCACTCGGGCTGAAAACGCTGTTGGGGACATTTCATTAATGTTGAATACAAATCAAAAACTAAGCATTTTTCAGCTGAAATAATGAAAGTAGTCCTCTTAATTCTTGCTTCTAAAGCATACGCAAGCAGAAATTTCAATGTACAATGATGTTTTTAAAAAAAACAGTCAAAATGTGCTCCACTCGGGCTGAAAACGCTGTTGGGGACATTTCATTAATGTTGACTACAAATCAAAAACTAAGCATTTTTCAGCTGAAATAATGAATGTAGTCCTCTTAATTCTTGCTTCTAAAGCATTCGCAAGCAGAAATTTCAATGTACAATGATGTTTTTAAAAAAACAGTCAAAATGTGCTCCACTCGGGCTGAAAACGCTGTTGGGGACATTTCATTAATGTTGACTATAAATCATAAACTAAGCATTTTTCAGCTGAAATAATGAATGTAGTCCTCTTAATTCTTGCTTCTAAAGCATACGCAAGCAGAAATTTCAATGTACAATGATGTTTTTAAAAAAACAGTCAAAATGTGCTCCACTCGGGCTGAAAACGCTTGTTTGGGACATTACATTAATGTTGACTATAAATCATAAACTAAGCATTTTTCAGCTGAAATAATGAATGTAGTCCTCTTAATTCTTGCTTCTAAAGCATACGCAAACAGAAATTTCAATGTACAATGATGTTTTTTAAAAAACGGTCAAAATGTGCTCCACTCGGGCTGAAAACGCTTGTTCGGAACATTTCCTTAATGTTGACTATAAATCATAAACTAAGCATTTTTCAGCTGAAATAATGAATGTAGTCCTCTTAATTCTTGCTTCTAAAGCATACGCAAGCAGAAATTTCAATGTACAATGATGTTTTTAAAAAAAACAGTCAAAATGCGCTCCACTCGGGCTGAAAACGCTGTTGGGGACATTTCATTAATGTTGACTACAAATCAAAAACTAAGCATTTTTCAGCTGAAATAATGAATGTAGTCCTCTTAATTCTTGCTTCTAAAGCATACGCAAGCAGAAATTTCAATGTACAATGATGTTTTTAAAAAAAGGGTCAAAATGTGCTCCACTCGGGCTGAAAACGCTTGTTTGGAACATTTCATTAATGTTGACTATAAATCATAAACTAAGCATTTTTCAGCTGAAATAATGAATGTAGTCCTCTTAATTCTTGCTTCTAAAGCATACGCAAGCAGAAATTTCAATGTACAATGATGTTTTTAAAAAAACAGTCAAAATGTGCTCCACTCGGGCTGAAAACGCTTGTTTGGGACATGACATTAATGTTGACTATAAATCATAAACTAAGCATTTTTCAGCTGAAATAATGAATGTAGTCCTCTTAATTCTTGCTTCTAAAGCATACGCAAGCAGAAATTTCAATGTACAATGATGTTTTTAAAAAAACAGTCAAAATGTGCTCCACTCGGGCTGAAAACGCTTGTTTGGGACATTACATTAATGTTGACTATAAATCATAAACTAAGCATTTTTCAGCTGAAATAATGAATGTAGTCCTCTTAATTCTTGCTTCTAAAGCATACGCAAACAGAAATTTCAATGTACAATGATGTTTTTTAAAAAACGGTCAAAATGTGCTCCACTCGGGCTGAAAACGCTTGTTCGGAACATTTCCTTAATGTTGACTATAAATCATAAACAAAGCATTTTTCAGCTGAAATAATGAATGTAGTCCTCTTAATTCTTGCTTCTAAAGCATACGCAAGCAGAAATTTCAATGTACAATGATGTTTTTAAAAAAAACAGTCAAAATGCGCTCCACTCGGGCTGAAAACGCTGTTGGGGACATTTCATTAATGTTGACTACAAATCAAAAACTAAGCATTTTTCAGCTGAAATAATGAATGTAGTCCTCTTAATTCTTGCTTCTAAAGCATACGCAAGCAGAAATTTCAATGTACAATGATGTTTTTAAAAAAAGGGTCAAAATGTGCTCCACTCGGGCTGAAAACGCTTGTTTGGAACATTTCATTAATGTTGACTATAAATCATAAACTAAGCATTTTTCAGCTGAAATAATGAATGTAGTCCTCTTAATTCTTGCTTCTAAAGCATACGCAAGCAGAAATTTCAATGTACAATGATGTTTTTAAAAAAACAGTCAAAATGTGCTCCACTCGGGCTGAAAACGCTTGTTTGGGACATGACATTAATGTTGACTATAAATCATAAACTAAGCATTTTTCAGCTGAAATAATGAATGTAGTCCTCTTAATTCTTGCTTCTAAAGCATACGCAAGCAGAAATTTCAATGTACAATGATGTTTTTAAAAAAACAGTCAAAATGTGCTCCACTCGGGCTGAAAACGCTTGTTTGGGACATTACATTAATGTTGACTATAAATCATAAACTAAGCATTTTTCAGCTGAAATAATGAATGTAGTCCTCTTAATTCTTGCTTCTAAAGCATACGCAAAAAGAAATTTCAATGTACAATGATGTTTTTTAAAAAACGGTCAAAATGTGCTCCACTCGGGCTGAAAACGCTTGTTCGGAACATTTCCTTAATGTTGACTATAAATCATAAACTAAGCATTTTTCAGCTGAAATAATGAATGTAGTCCTCTTAATTCTTGCTTCTAAAGCATACGCAAGCAGAAATTTCAATGTACAATGATGTTTTTAGAAAAAACAGTCAAAATGCGCTCCACTCGGGCTGAAAACGCTGTTGGGGACATTTCATTAATGTTGACTACAAATCAAAAACTAAGCATTTTTCAGCTGAAATAATGAATGTAGTCCTCTTAATTCTTGCTTCTAAAGCATACGCAAGCAGAAATTTCAATGTACAATGATGTTTTTAAAAAAAGGGTCAAAATGTGCTCCACTCGGGCTGAAAACGCTTGTTTGGAACATTTCATTAATGTTGACTATAAATCATAAACTAAGCATTTTTCAGCTGAAATAATGAATGTAGTCCTCTTAATTCTTGCTTCTAAAGCATACGCAAGCAGAAATTTCAATGTACAATGATGTTTTTAAAAAAAGGGTCAAAATGTGCTCCACTCGGGCTGAAAACGCTTGTTTGGAACATTTCATTAATGTTGACTATAAATCATAAACTAAGCATTTTTCAGCTGAAATAATGAATGTAGTCCTCTTAATTCTTGCTTCTAAAGCATACGCAAGCAGAAATTTCAATGTACAATGATGTTTTTAAAAAAACAGTCAAAATGTGCTCCACTCGGGCTGAAAACGCTTGTTTGGGACATGACATTAATGTTGACTATAAATCATAAACTAAGCATTTTTCAGCTGAAATAATGAATGTAGTCCTCTTAATTCTTGCTTCTAAAGCATACGCAAGCAGAAATTTCAATGTACAATGATGTTTTTAAAAAAACAGTCAAAATGTGCTCCACTCGGGCTGAAAACGCTTGTTTGGGACATTACATTAATGTTGACTATAAATCATAAACTAAGCATTTTTCAGCTGAAATAATGAATGTAGTCCTCTTAATTCTTGCTTCTAAAGCATACGCAAAAAGAAATTTCAATGTACAATGATGTTTTTTAAAAAACGGTCAAAATGTGCTCCACTCGGGCTGAAAACGCTTGTTCGGAACATTTCCTTAATGTTGACTATAAATCATAAACTAAGCATTTTTCAGCTGAAATAATGAATGTAGTCCTCTTAATTCTTGCTTCTAAAGCATACGCAAGCAGAAATTTCAATGTACAATGATGTTTTTAAAAAAAACAGTCAAAATGCGCTCCACTCGGGCTGAAAACGCTGTTGGGGACATTTCATTAATGTTGACTACAAATCAAAAACTAAGCATTTTTCAGCTGAAATAATGAATGTAGTCCTCTTAATTCTTGCTTCTAAAGCATACGCAAGCAGAAATTTCAATGTACAATGATGTTTTTAAAAAAAGGGTCAAAATGTGCTCCACTCGGGCTGAAAACGCTTGTTTGGAACATTTCATTAATGTTGACTATAAATCATAAACTAAGCATTTTTCAGCTGAAATAATGAATGTAGTCCTCTTAATTCTTGCTTCTAAAGCATACGCAAGCAGAAATTTCAATGTACAATGATGTTTTTAAAAAAACAGTCAAAATGTGCTCCACTCGGGCTGAAAACGCTTGTTTGGGACATGACATTAATGTTGACTATAAATCATAAACTAAGCATTTTTCAGCTGAAATAATGAATGTAGTCCTCTTAATTCTTGCTTCTAAAGCATACGCAAGCAGAAATTTCAATGTACAATGATGTTTTTAAAAAAAGGGTCAAAATGTGCTCCACTCGGGCTGAAAACGCTTGTTTGGAACATTTCAATAATGTTGACTATAAATCATAAACTAAGCATTTTTCAGCTGAAATAATGAATGTAGTCCTCTTAATTCTTGCTTCTAAAGCATACGCAAGCAGAAATTTCAATGTACAATGATGTTTTTAAAAAAGCAGTCAAAATGTGCTCCACTCGGGCTGAAAACGCTTGTTTGGGACATGACATTAATGTTGACTATAAATCATAAACTAAGCATTTTTCAGCTGAAATAATGAATGTAGTCCTCTTAATTCTTGCTTCTAAAGCATACGCAAAAAGAAATTTCAATGTACAATGATGTTTTTTAAAAAACGGTCAAAATGTGCTCCACTCGGGCTGAAAACGCTTGTTCGGAACATTTCCTTAATGTTGACTATAAATCATAAACTAAGCATTTTTCAGCTGAAATAATGAATGTAGTCCTCTTAATTCTTGCTTCTAAAGCATACGCAAGCAGAAATTTCAATGTACAATGATGTTTTTAAAAAAAACAGTCAAAATGCGCTCCACTCGGGCTGAAAACGCTGTTGGGGACATTTCATTAATGTTGACTACAAATCAAAAACTAAGCATTTTTCAGCTGAAATAATGAATGTAGTCCTCTTAATTCTTGCTTCTAAAGCATACGCAAAAAGAAATTTCAATGTACAATGATGTTTTTTAAAAAACGGTCAAAATGTGCTCCACTCGGGCTGAAAACGCTTGTTCGGAACATTTCCTTAATGTTGACTATAAATCATAAACTAAGCATTTTTCAGCTGAAATAATGAATGTAGTCCTCTTAATTCTTGCTTCTAAAGCATACGCAAGCAGAAATTTCAATGTACAATGATGTTTTTAAAAAAAACAGTCAAAATGCGCTCCACTCGGGCTGAAAACGCTGTTGGGGACATTTCATTAATGTTGAATACAAATCAAAAACTAAGCATTTTTCAGCTGAAATAATGAAAGTAGTCCTCTTAATTCTTGCTTCTAAAGCATACGCAAGCAGAAATTTCAATGTACAATGATGTTTTTAAAAAAAACAGTCAAAATGTGCTCCACTCGGGCTGAAAACGCTGTTGGGGACATTTCATTAATGTTGACTACAAATCAAAAACTAAGCATTTTTCAGCTGAAATAATGAATGTAGTCCTCTTAATTCTTGCTTCTAAAGCATTCGCAAGCAGAAATTTCAATGTACAATGATGTTTTTAAAAAAACAGTCAAAATGTGCTCCACTCGGGCTGAAAACGCTGTTGGGGACATTTCATTAATGTTGACTATAAATCATAAACTAAGCATTTTTCAGCTGAAATAATGAATGTAGTCCTCTTAATTCTTGCTTCTAAAGCATACGCAAGCAGAAATTTCAATGTACAATGATGTTTTTAAAAAAACAGTCAAAATGTGCTCCACTCGGGCTGAAAACGCTTGTTTGGGACATTACATTAATGTTGACTATAAATCATAAACTAAGCATTTTTCAGCTGAAATAATGAATGTAGTCCTCTTAATTCTTGCTTCTAAAGCATACGCAAACAGAAATTTCAATGTACAATGATGTTTTTTAAAAAACGGTCAAAATGTGCTCCACTCGGGCTGAAAACGCTTGTTCGGAACATTTCCTTAATGTTGACTATAAATCATAAACTAAGCATTTTTCAGCTGAAATAATGAATGTAGTCCTCTTAATTCTTGCTTCTAAAGCATACGCAAGCAGAAATTTCAATGTACAATGATGTTTTTAAAAAAAACAGTCAAAATGCGCTCCACTCGGGCTGAAAACGCTGTTGGGGACATTTCATTAATGTTGACTACAAATCAAAAACTAAGCATTTTTCAGCTGAAATAATGAATGTAGTCCTCTTAATTCTTGCTTCTAAAGCATACGCAAGCAGAAATTTCAATGTACAATGATGTTTTTAAAAAAAGGGTCAAAATGTGCTCCACTCGGGCTGAAAACGCTTGTTTGGAACATTTCATTAATGTTGACTATAAATCATAAACTAAGCATTTTTCAGCTGAAATAATGAATGTAGTCCTCTTAATTCTTGCTTCTAAAGCATACGCAAGCAGAAATTTCAATGTACAATGATGTTTTTAAAAAAACAGTCAAAATGTGCTCCACTCGGGCTGAAAACGCTTGTTTGGGACATGACATTAATGTTGACTATAAATCATAAACTAAGCATTTTTCAGCTGAAATAATGAATGTAGTCCTCTTAATTCTTGCTTCTAAAGCATACGCAAGCAGAAATTTCAATGTACAATGATGTTTTTAAAAAAACAGTCAAAATGTGCTCCACTCGGGCTGAAAACGCTTGTTTGGGACATTACATTAATGTTGACTATAAATCATAAACTAAGCATTTTTCAGCTGAAATAATGAATGTAGTCCTCTTAATTCTTGCTTCTAAAGCATACGCAAACAGAAATTTCAATGTACAATGATGTTTTTTAAAAAACGGTCAAAATGTGCTCCACTCGGGCTGAAAACGCTTGTTCGGAACATTTCCTTAATGTTGACTATAAATCATAAACTAAGCATTTTTCAGCTGAAATAATGAATGTAGTCCTCTTAATTCTTGCTTCTAAAGCATACGCAAGCAGAAATTTCAATGTACAATGATGTTTTTAAAAAAAACAGTCAAAATGCGCTCCACTCGGGCTGAAAACGCTGTTGGGGACATTTCATTAATGTTGACTACAAATCAAAAACTAAGCATTTTTCAGCTGAAATAATGAATGTAGTCCTCTTAATTCTTGCTTCTAAAGCATACGCAAGCAGAAATTTCAATGTACAATGATGTTTTTAAAAAAAGGGTCAAAATGTGCTCCACTCGGGCTGAAAACGCTTGTTTGGAACATTTCATTAATGTTGACTATAAATCATAAACTAAGCATTTTTCAGCTGAAATAATGAATGTAGTCCTCTTAATTCTTGCTTCTAAAGCATACGCAAGCAGAAATTTCAATGTACAATGATGTTTTTAAAAAAACAGTCAAAATGTGCTCCACTCGGGCTGAAAACGCTTGTTTGGGACATGACATTAATGTTGACTATAAATCATAAACTAAGCATTTTTCAGCTGAAATAATGAATGTAGTCCTCTTAATTCTTGCTTCTAAAGCATACGCAAGCAGAAATTTCAATGTACAATGATGTTTTTAAAAAAAGGGTCAAAATGTGCTCCACTCGGGCTGAAAACGCTTGTTTGGAACATTTCATTAATGTTGACTATAAATCATAAACTAAGCATTTTTCAGCTGAAATAATGAATGTAGTCCTCTTAATTCTTGCTTCTAAAGCATACGCAAGCAGAAATTTCAATGTACAATGATGTTTTTAAAAAAGCAGTCAAAATGTGCTCCACTCGGGCTGAAAACGCTTGTTTGGGACATGACATTAATGTTGACTATAAATCATAAACTAAGCATTTTTCAGCTGAAATAATGAATGTAGTCCTCTTAATTCTTGCTTCTAAAGCATACGCAAAAAGAAATTTCAATGTACAATGATGTTTTTTAAAAAACGGTCAAAATGTGCTCCACTCGGGCTGAAAACGCTTGTTCGGAACATTTCCTTAATGTTGACTATAAATCATAAACTAAGCATTTTTCAGCTGAAATAATGAATGTAGTCCTCTTAATTCTTGCTTCTAAAGCATACGCAAGCAGAAATTTCAATGTACAATGATGTTTTTAAAAAAAACAGTCAAAATGCGCTCCACTCGGGCTGAAAACGCTGTTGGGGACATTTCATTAATGTTGACTACAAATCAAAAACTAAGCATTTTTCAGCTGAAATAATGAATGTAGTCCTCTTAATTCTTGCTTCTAAAGCATACGCAAAAAGAAATTTCAATGTACAATGATGTTTTTTAAAAAACGGTCAAAATGTGCTCCACTCGGGCTGAAAACGCTTGTTCGGAACATTTCCTTAATGTTGACTATAAATCATAAACTAAGCATTTTTCAGCTGAAATAATGAATGTAGTCCTCTTAATTCTTGCTTCTAAAGCATACGCAAGCAGAAATTTCAATGTACAATGATGTTTTTAAAAAAAACAGTCAAAATGCGCTCCACTCGGGCTGAAAACGCTGTTGGGGACATTTCATTAATGTTGAATACAAATCAAAAACTAAGCATTTTTCAGCTGAAATAATGAAAGTAGTCCTCTTAATTCTTGCTTCTAAAGCATACGCAAGCAGAAATTTCAATGTACAATGATGTTTTTAAAAAAAACAGTCAAAATGTGCTCCACTCGGGCTGAAAACGCTGTTGGGGACATTTCATTAATGTTGACTACAAATCAAAAACTAAGCATTTTTCAGCTGAAATAATGAATGTAGTCCTCTTAATTCTTGCTTCTAAAGCATTCGCAAGCAGAAATTTCAATGTACAATGATGTTTTTAAAAAAACAGTCAAAATGTGCTCCACTCGGGCTGAAAACGCTGTTGGGGACATTTCATTAATGTTGACTATAAATCATAAACTAAGCATTTTTCAGCTGAAATAATGAATGTAGTCCTCTTAATTCTTGCTTCTAAAGCATACGCAAGCAGAAATTTCAATGTACAATGATGTTTTTAAAAAAACAGTCAAAATGTGCTCCACTCGGGCTGAAAACGCTTGTTTGGGACATTACATTAATGTTGACTATAAATCATAAACTAAGCATTTTTCAGCTGAAATAATGAATGTAGTCCTCTTAATTCTTGCTTCTAAAGCATACGCAAACAGAAATTTCAATGTACAATGATGTTTTTTAAAAAACGGTCAAAATGTGCTCCACTCGGGCTGAAAACGCTTGTTCGGAACATTTCCTTAATGTTGACTATAAATCATAAACTAAGCATTTTTCAGCTGAAATAATGAATGTAGTCCTCTTAATTCTTGCTTCTAAAGCATACGCAAGCAGAAATTTCAATGTACAATGATGTTTTTAAAAAAAACAGTCAAAATGCGCTCCACTCGGGCTGAAAACGCTGTTGGGGACATTTCATTAATGTTGACTACAAATCAAAAACTAAGCATTTTTCAGCTGAAATAATGAATGTAGTCCTCTTAATTCTTGCTTCTAAAGCATACGCAAGCAGAAATTTCAATGTACAATGATGTTTTTAAAAAAAGGGTCAAAATGTGCTCCACTCGGGCTGAAAACGCTTGTTTGGAACATTTCATTAATGTTGACTATAAATCATAAACTAAGCATTTTTCAGCTGAAATAATGAATGTAGTCCTCTTAATTCTTGCTTCTAAAGCATACGCAAGCAGAAATTTCAATGTACAATGATGTTTTTAAAAAAACAGTCAAAATGTGCTCCACTCGGGCTGAAAACGCTTGTTTGGGACATGACATTAATGTTGACTATAAATCATAAACTAAGCATTTTTCAGCTGAAATAATGAATGTAGTCCTCTTAATTCTTGCTTCTAAAGCATACGCAAGCAGAAATTTCAATGTACAATGATGTTTTTAAAAAAACAGTCAAAATGTGCTCCACTCGGGCTGAAAACGCTTGTTTGGGACATTACATTAATGTTGACTATAAATCATAAACTAAGCATTTTTCAGCTGAAATAATGAATGTAGTCCTCTTAATTCTTGCTTCTAAAGCATACGCAAAAAGAAATTTCAATGTACAATGATGTTTTTTAAAAAACGGTCAAAATGTGCTCCACTCGGGCTGAAAACGCTTGTTCGGAACATTTCCTTAATGTTGACTATAAATCATAAACTAAGCATTTTTCAGCTGAAATAATGAATGTAGTCCTCTTAATTCTTGCTTCTAAAGCATACGCAAGCAGAAATTTCAATGTACAATGATGTTTTTAAAAAAAACAGTCAAAATGCGCTCCACTCGGGCTGAAAACGCTGTTGGGGACATTTCATTAATGTTGACTACAAATCAAAAACTAAGCATTTTTCAGCTGAAATAATGAATGTAGTCCTCTTAATTCTTGCTTCTAAAGCATACGCAAGCAGAAATTTCAATGTACAATGATGTTTTTAAAAAAAGGGTCAAAATGTGCTCCACTCGGGCTGAAAACGCTTGTTTGGAACATTTCATTAATGTTGACTATAAATCATAAACTAAGCATTTTTCAGCTGAAATAATGAATGTAGTCCTCTTAATTCTTGCTTCTAAAGCATACGCAAGCAGAAATTTCAATGTACAATGATGTTTTTAAAAAAACAGTCAAAATGTGCTCCACTCGGGCTGAAAACGCTTGTTTGGGACATGACATTAATGTTGACTATAAATCATAAACTAAGCATTTTTCAGCTGAAATAATGAATGTAGTCCTCTTAATTCTTGCTTCTAAAGCATACGCAAGCAGAAATTTCAATGTACAATGATGTTTTTAAAAAAAGGGTCAAAATGTGCTCCACTCGGGCTGAAAACGCTTGTTTGGAACATTTCATTAATGTTGACTATAAATCATAAACTAAGCATTTTTCAGCTGAAATAATGAATGTAGTCCTCTTAATTCTTGCTTCTAAAGCATACGCAAGCAGAAATTTCAATGTACAATGATGTTTTTAAAAAAGCAGTCAAAATGTGCTCCACTCGGGCTGAAAACGCTTGTTTGGGACATGACATTAATGTTGACTATAAATCATAAACTAAGCATTTTTCAGCTGAAATAATGAATGTAGTCCTCTTAATTCTTGCTTCTAAAGCATACGCAAAAAGAAATTTCAATGTACAATGATGTTTTTTAAAAAACGGTCAAAATGTGCTCCACTCGGGCTGAAAACGCTTGTTCGGAACATTTCCTTAATGTTGACTATAAATCATAAACTAAGCATTTTTCAGCTGAAATAATGAATGTAGTCCTCTTAATTCTTGCTTCTAAAGCATACGCAAGCAGAAATTTCAATGTACAATGATGTTTTTAAAAAAAACAGTCAAAATGCGCTCCACTCGGGCTGAAAACGCTGTTGGGGACATTTCATTAATGTTGACTACAAATCAAAAACTAAGCATTTTTCAGCTGAAATAATGAATGTAGTCCTCTTAATTCTTGCTTCTAAAGCATACGCAAGCAGAAATTTCAATGTACAATGATGTTTTTAAAAAAAGGGTCAAAATGTGCTCCACTCGGGCTGAAAACGCTTGTTTGGAACATTTCATTAATGTTGACTATAAATCATAAACTAAGCATTTTTCAGCTGAAATAATGAATGTAGTCCTCTTAATTCTTGCTTCTAAAGCATACGCAAGCAGAAATTTCAATGTACAATGATGTTTTTAAAAAAACAGTCAAAATGTGCTCCACTCGGGCTGAAAACGCTTGTTTGGGACATGACATTAATGTTGACTATAAATCATAAACTAAGCATTTTTCAGCTGAAATAATGAATGTAGTCCTCTTAATTCTTGCTTCTAAAGCATACGCAAAAAGAAATTTCAATGTACAATGATGTTTTTTAAAAAACGGTCAAAATGTGCTCCACTCGGGCTGAAAACGCTTGTTCGGAACATTTCCTTAATGTTGACTATAAATCATAAACTAAGCATTTTTCAGCTGAAATAATGAATGTAGTCCTCTTAATTCTTGCTTCTAAAGCATACGCAAGCAGAAATTTCAATGTACAATGATGTTTTTAAAAAAAACAGTCAAAATGCGCTCCACTCGGGCTGAAAACGCTGTTGGGGACATTTCATTAATGTTGACTACAAATCAAAAACTAAGCATTTTTCAGCTGAAATAATGAATGTAGTCCTCTTAATTCTTGCTTCTAAAGCATACGCAAGCAGAAATTTCAATGTACAATGATGTTTTTAAAAAAGGGTCAAAATGTGCTCCACTCGGGCTGAAAACGCTTGTTTGGAACATTTCATTAATGTTGACTATAAATCATAAACTAAGCATTTTTCAGCTGAAATAATGAATGTAGTCCTCTTAATTCTTGCTTCTAAAGCATACGCAAGCAGAAATTTCAATGTACAATGATGTTTTTAAAAAAACAGTCAAAATGTGCTCCCACTCGGGCTGAAAACGCTTGTTTGGGACATGACATTAATGTTGACTATAAATCATAAACTAAGCATTTTTTCAGCTGAAATAATGAATGTAGTCCTCTTAATTCTTGCTTCTAAAGCATACGCAAGCAGAAATTTCAATGTACAATGATGTTTTTTAAAAAATAGTCAAAATGTGCTCCACTCGGGCTGAAAACGCTTGTTTGGAACATTTCATTAATGTTGACTATAAATCATAAACTAAGCATTTTTCAGCTGTAATAATGAATGTAGTCCTCTTAATTCTTGCTTCTAAAGCATACGCAAGCAGAAATTTCAATGTACAATGATGTTTTTTAAAAAAACAGTCAAAATGTGCTCCACTCGGGCTGAAAACGCTGTTGGGGGACATTGTCATTAATGTTGACTATAAATCATAAACTAAGCATTTTTCAGCTGAAATAATGAATGTAGTCCTTTTAATTCTTGCTTCTAAAGCATACGCAAGCAGAAATTTCAATGTACAATGATGTTTTTAAAAAAAACAGTCAAAATGTGCATCCACTCGGGCTGAAAACGCTGTTGGGGACATTTCATTAATGTTGACTATAAATCAAAAACTAAGCATTTTTCAGCTGAAATAATGAATGTAGTCCTCTTAATTCTTGCTTCTAAAGCATACGCAAGCAGAAATTTCAATGTACAATGATGTTTTTAAAAAAACAGTCAAAATGTGCTCCACTCGGGCTGAAAACGCTGTTGGGTTTCATTAATGTTGACTATAAATCATAAACTAAGCATTTTTCAGCTGAAATAATGAATGTAGTCCTCTTAATTCTTGCTTCTAAAGCATACACAAACAGAAAATTCAATGTACAATGATGTTTTTAAAAAAACGGTCAAAATGTGCTCCACTCGGGCTGAAAACGCTGTTGGGGACATTTCATTAATGTTGACTATAAATCATAAACTAAGCATTTTTCAGCTGAAATAATGAATGTAGTCCTCTTAATTCTTGCTTCTAAAGCATACGCAAACAGAAATTTCAATGTACAATGATGTTTTTAAAAAAACGGTCAAAATGTGCTCCACTCGGGCTGAAAACGCTTGTTTGGGACATTACATTAATGTTGACTATAAATCATAAACTAAGCATTTTTCAGCTGAAATAATGAATGTAGTCCTCTTAATTCTTGCTTCTAAAGCATACGCAAGCAGAAATTTCAATGTACAATGATGTTTTTAAAAAAAGGGTCAAAATGTGCTCCACTCGGGCTGAAAACGCTTGTTTGGAACATTTCATTAATGTTGACTATAAATCATAAACTAAGCATTTTTCAGCTGAAATAATGAATGTAGTCCTCTTAATTCTTGCTTCTAAAGCATACGCAAGCAGAAATTTCAATGTACAATGATGTTTTTAAAAAAACGGTCAAAATGTGCTCCACTCGGGCTGAAAACGCTTGTTTGGAACATTTCCTTAATGTTGACTATAAATCATAAACTAAGCATTTTTCAGCTGAAATAATGAATGTAGTCCTCTTAATTCTTGCTTCTAAAGCATACGCAAGCAGAAATTTCAATGTACAATGATGTTTTTAAAAAAAACAGTCAAAATGCGCTCCACTCGGGCTGAAAACGCTGTTGGGGACATTTCATTAATGTTGACTACAAATCAAAAACTAAGCATTTTTCAGCTGAAATAATGAATGTAGTCCTCTTAATTCTTGCTTCTAAAGCATACGCAAGCAGAAATTTCAATGTACAATGATGTTTTTAAAAAAAGGGTCAAAATGTGCTCCACTCGGGCTGAAAACGCTTGTTTGGAACATTTCATTAATGTTGACTATAAATCATAAACTAAGCATTTTTCAGCTGAAATAATGAATGTAGTCCTCTTAATTCTTGCTTCTAAAGCATACGCAAGCAGAAATTTCAATGTACAATGATGTTTTTAAAAAAACAGTCAAAATGTGCTCCACTCGGGCTGAAAACGCTTGTTTGGGACATGACATTAATGTTGACTATAAATCATAAACTAAGCATTTTTCAGCTGAAATAATGAATGTAGTCCTCTTAATTCTTGCTTCTAAAGCATACGCAAGCAGAAATTTCAATGTACAATGATGTTTTTAAAAAAACAGTCAAAATGTGCTCCACTCGGGCTGAAAACGCTTGTTTGGGACATTACATTAATGTTGACTATAAATCATAAACTAAGCATTTTTCAGCTGAAATAATGAATGTAGTCCTCTTAATTCTTGCTTCTAAAGCATACGCAAAAAGAAATTTCAATGTACAATGATGTTTTTTAAAAAACGGTCAAAATGTGCTCCACTCGGGCTGAAAACGCTTGTTCGGAACATTTCCTTAATGTTGACTATAAATCATAAACTAAGCATTTTTCAGCTGAAATAATGAATGTAGTCCTCTTAATTCTTGCTTCTAAAGCATACGCAAGCAGAAATTTCAATGTACAATGATGTTTTTAAAAAAAACAGTCAAAATGCGCTCCACTCGGGCTGAAAACGCTGTTGGGGACATTTCATTAATGTTGACTACAAATCAAAAACTAAGCATTTTTCAGCTGAAATAATGAATGTAGTCCTCTTAATTCTTGCTTCTAAAGCATACGCAAGCAGAAATTTCAATGTACAATGATGTTTTTAAAAAAAGGGTCAAAATGTGCTCCACTCGGGCTGAAAACGCTTGTTTGGAACATTTCATTAATGTTGACTATAAATCATAAACTAAGCATTTTTCAGCTGAAATAATGAATGTAGTCCTCTTAATTCTTGCTTCTAAAGCATACGCAAGCAGAAATTTCAATGTACAATGATGTTTTTAAAAAAACAGTCAAAATGTGCTCCACTCGGGCTGAAAACGCTTGTTTGGGACATGACATTAATGTTGACTATAAATCATAAACTAAGCATTTTTCAGCTGAAATAATGAATGTAGTCCTCTTAATTCTTGCTTCTAAAGCATACGCAAGCAGAAATTTCAATGTACAATGATGTTTTTAAAAAAAGGGTCAAAATGTGCTCCACTCGGGCTGAAAACGCTTGTTTGGAACATTTCATTAATGTTGACTATAAATCATAAACTAAGCATTTTTCAGCTGAAATAATGAATGTAGTCCTCTTAATTCTTGCTTCTAAAGCATACGCAAGCAGAAATTTCAATGTACAATGATGTTTTTAAAAAAACAGTCAAAATGTGCTCCACTCGGGCTGAAAACGCTTGTTTGGGACATGACATTAATGTTGACTATAAATCATAAACTAAGCATTTTTCAGCTGAAATAATGAATGTAGTCCTCTTAATTCTTGCTTCTAAAGCATACGCAAAAAGAAATTTCAATGTACAATGATGTTTTTTAAAAAACGGTCAAAATGTGCTCCACTCGGGCTGAAAACGCTTGTTCGGAACATTTCCTTAATGTTGACTATAAATCATAAACTAAGCATTTTTCAGCTGAAATAATGAATGTAGTCCTCTTAATTCTTGCTTCTAAAGCATACGCAAGCAGAAATTTCAATGTACAATGATGTTTTTAAAAAAAACAGTCAAAATGCGCTCCACTCGGGCTGAAAACGCTGTTGGGGACATTTCATTAATGTTGACTACAAATCAAAAACTAAGCATTTTTCAGCTGAAATAATGAAAGTAGTCCTCTTAATTCTTGCTTCTAAAGCATACGCAAGCAGAAATTTCAATGTACAATGATGTTTTTAAAAAAACAGTCAAAATGTGCTCCACTCGGGCTGAAAACGCTGTTGGGGACATTTCATTAATGTTGACTATAAATCATAAACTAAGCATTTTTCAGCTGAAATAATGAATGTAGTCCTCTTAATTCTTGCTTCTAAAGCATACACAAACAGAAAATTCAATGTACAATGATGTTTTTAAAAAAACGGTCAAAATGTGCTCCACTCGGGCTGAAAACGCTGTTGGGGACATTTCATTAATGTTGACTATAAATCATAAACTAAGCATTTTTCAGCTGAAATAATGAATGTAGTCCTCTTAATTCTTGCTTCTAAAGCATACGCAAACAGAAATTTCAATGTACAATGATGTTTTTAAAAAAACGGTCAAAATGTGCTCCACTCGGGCTGAAAACGCTTGTTTGGGACATTACATTAATGTTGACTATAAATCATAAACTAAGCATTTTTCAGCTGAAATAATGAATGTAGTCCTCTTAATTCTTGCTTCTAAAGCATACGCAAGCAGAAATTTCAATGTACAATGATGTTTTTAAAAAAAGGGTCAAAATGTGCTCCACTCGGGCTGAAAACGCTTGTTTGGGACATGACATTAATGTTGACTATAAATCATAAACTAAGCATTTTTCAGCTGAAATAATGAATGTAGTCCTCTTAATTCTTGCTTCTAAAGCATACGCAAGCAGAAATTTCAATGTACAATGATGTTTTTAAAAAAAGGGTCAAAATGTGCTCCACTCGGGCTGAAAACGCTTGTTTGGAACATTTCATTAATGTTGACTATAAATCATAAACTAAGCATTTTTCAGCTGAAATAATGAATGTAGTCCTCTTAATTCTTGCTTCTAAAGCATACGCAAGCAGAAATTTCAATGTACAATGATGTTTTTTAAAAAACGGTCAAAATGTGCTCCACTCGGGCTGAAAACGCTTGTTCGGAACATTTCCTTAATGTTGACTATAAATCATAAACTAAGCATTTTTCAGCTGAAATAATGAATGTAGTCCTCTTAATTCTTGCTTCTAAAGCATACGCAAGCAGAAATTTCAATGTACAATGATGTTTTTAAAAAAAACAGTCAAAATGCGCTCCACTCGGGCTGAAAACGCTGTTGGGGACATTTCATTAATGTTGACTACAAATCAAAAACTAAGCATTTTTCAGCTGAAATAATGAATGTAGTCCTCTTAATTCTTGCTTCTAAAGCATACGCAAGCAGAAATTTCAATGTACAATGATGTTTTTAAAAAAAGGGTCAAAATGTGCTCCACTCGGGCTGAAAACGCTTGTTTGGAACATTTCATTAATGTTGACTATAAATCAAAAACTAAGCATTTTTCAGCTGAAATAATGAATGTAGTCCTCTTAATTCTTGCTTCTAAAGCATACGCAAGCAGAAATTTCAATGTACAATGATGTTTTTAAAAAAACAGTCAAAATGTGCTCCACTCGGGCTGAAAACGCTGTTGGGGACATTTCATTAATGTTGACTATAAATCATAAACTAAGCATTTTTCAGCTGAAATAATGAATGTAGTCCTCTTAATTCTTGCTTCTAAAGCATACACAAACAGAAAATTCAATGTACAATGATGTTTTTAAAAAAACGGTCAAAATGTGCTCCACTCGGGCTGAAAACGCTGTTGGGGACATTTCATTAATGTTGACTATAAATCATAAACTAAGCATTTTTCAGCTGAAATAATGAATGTAGTCCTCTTAATTCTTGCTTCTAAAGCATACGCAAACAGAAATTTCAATGTACAATGATGTTTTTAAAAAAACGGTCAAAATGTGCTCCACTCGGGCTGAAAACGCTTGTTTGGGACATTACATTAATGTTGACTATAAATCATAAACTAAGCATTTTTCAGCTGAAATAATGAATGTAGTCCTCTTAATTCTTGCTTCTAAAGCATACGCAAGCAGAAATTTCAATGTACAATGATGTTTTTAAAAAAAGGGTCAAAATGTGCTCCACTCGGGCTGAAAACGCTTGTTTGGGACATGACATTAATGTTGACTATAAATCATAAACTAAGCATTTTTCAGCTGAAATAATGAATGTAGTCCTCTTAATTCTTGCTTCTAAAGCATACGCAAGCAGAAATTTCAATGTACAATGATGTTTTTAAAAAAAGGGTCAAAATGTGCTCCACTCGGGCTGAAAACGCTTGTTTGGAACATTTCATTAATGTTGACTATAAATCATAAACTAAGCATTTTTCAGCTGAAATAATGAATGTAGTCCTCTTAATTCTTGCTTCTAAAGCATTCGCAAGCAGAAATTTCAATGTACAATGATGTTTTTTAAAAAACGGTCAAAATGTGCTCCACTCGGGCTGAAAACGCTTGTTCGGAACATTTCCTTAATGTTGACTATAAATCATAAACTAAGCATTTTTCAGCTGAAATAATGAATGTAGTCCTCTTAATTCTTGCTTCTAAAGCATACGCAAGCAGAAATTTCAATGTACAATGATGTTTTTAAAAAAAACAGTCAAAATGCGCTCCACTCGGGCTGAAAACGCTGTTGGGGACATTTCATTAATGTTGACTACAAATCAAAAACTAAGCATTTTTCAGCTGAAATAATGAATGTAGTCCTCTTAATTCTTGCTTCTAAAGCATACGCAAGCAGAAATTTCAATGTACAATGATGTTTTTAAAAAAAGGGTCAAAATGTGCTCCACTCGGGCTGAAAACGCTTGTTTGGAACATTTCATTAATGTTGACTATAAATCATAAACTAAGCATTTTTCAGCTGAAATAATGAATGTAGTCCTCTTAATTCTTGCTTCTAAAGCATACGCAAGCAGAAATTTCAATGTACAATGATGTTTTTAAAAAAACAGTCAAAATGTGCTCCACTCGGGCTGAAAACGCTTGTTTGGGACATGACATTAATGTTGACTATAAATCATAAACTAAGCATTTTTCAGCTGAAATAATGAATGTAGTCCTCTTAATTCTTGCTTCTAAAGCATACGCAAGCAGAAATTTCAATGTACAATGATGTTTTTAAAAAAAGGGTCTAAATGTGCTCCACTCGGGCTGAAAACGCTTGTTTGGAACATTTCATTAATGTTGACTATAAATCATAAACTAAGCATTTTTCAGCTGAAATAATGAATGTAGTCCTCTTAATTCTTGCTTCTAAAGCATACGCAAGCAGAAATTTCAATGTACAATGATGTTTTTAAAAAAACAGTCAAAATGTGCTCCACTCGGGCTGAAAACGCTTGTTTGGGACATGACATTAATGTTGACTATAAATCATAAACTAAGCATTTTTCAGCTGAAATAATGAATGTAGTCCTCTTAATTCTTGCTTCTAAAGCATACGCAAGCAGAAATTTCAATGTACAATGATGTTTTTAAAAAAAGGGTCAAAATGTGCTCCACTCGGGCTGAAAACGCTTGTTTGGAACATTTCATTAATGTTGACTATAAATCATAAACTAAGCATTTTTCAGCTGAAATAATGAATGTAGTCCTCTTAATTCTTGCTTCTAAAGCATACGCAAGCAGAAATTTCAATGTACAATGATGTTTTTAAAAAAGCAGTCAAAATGTGCTCCACTCGGGCTGAAAACGCTTGTTTGGGACATGACATTAATGTTGACTATAAATCATAAACTAAGCATTTTTCAGCTGAAATAATGAATGTAGTCCTCTTAATTCTTGCTTCTAAAGCATACGCAAAAAGAAATTTCAATGTACAATGATGTTTTTTAAAAAACGGTCAAAATGTGCTCCACTCGGGCTGAAAACGCTTGTTCGGAACATTTCCTTAATGTTGACTATAAATCATAAACTAAGCATTTTTCAGCTGAAATAATGAATGTAGTCCTCTTAATTCTTGCTTCTAAAGCATACGCAAGCAGAAATTTCAATGTACAATGATGTTTTTAAAAAAAGGGTCAAAATGTGCTCCACTCGGGCTGAAAACGCTTGTTTGGAACATTTCATTAATGTTGACTATAAATCATAAACTAAGCATTTTTCAGCTGAAATAATGAATGTAGTCCTCTTAATTCTTGCTTCTAAAGCATACGCAAGCAGAAATTTCAATGTACAATGATGTTTTTAAAAAAACAGTCAAAATGTGCTCCACTCGGGCTGAAAACGCTGTTGGGGACATTTCATTAATGTTGACTATAAATCATAAACTAAGCATTTTTCAGCTGAAATAATGAATGTAGTCCTTTTAATTCTTGCTTCTAAAGCATACGCAAGCAGAAATTTCAATGTACAATGATGTTTTTAAAAAAAACAGTCAAAATGTGCTCCACTCGGGCTGAAAACGCTGTTGGGGACATTTCATTAATGTTGACTATAAATCAAAAACTAAGCATTTTTCAGCTGAAATAATGAATGTAGTCCTCTTAATTCTTGCTTCTAAAGCATACGCAAGCAGAAATTTCAATGTACAATGATGTTTTTAAAAAAAGGGTCAAAATGTGCTCCACTCGGGCTGAAAACGCTTGTTTGGAACATTTCATTAATGTTGACTATAAATCATAAACTAAGCATTTTTCAGCTGAAATAATGAATGTAGTCCTCTTAATTCTTGCTTCTAAAGCATACGCAAGCAGAAATTTCAATGTACAATGATGTTTTTAAAAAAACAGTCAAAATGTGCTCCACTCGGGCTGAAAACGCTTGTTTGGGACATGACATTAATGTTGACTATAAATCATAAACTAAGCATTTTTCAGCTGAAATAATGAATGTAGTCCTCTTAATTCTTGCTTCTAAAGCATACGCAAGCAGAAATTTCAATGTACAATGATGTTTTTAAAAAAACAGTCAAAATGTGCTCCACTCGGGCTGAAAACGCTTGTTTGGGACATTACATTAATGTTGACTATAAATCATAAACTAAGCATTTTTCAGCTGAAATAATGAATGTAGTCCTCTTAATTCTTGCTTCTAAAGCATACGCAAAAAGAAATTTCAATGTACAATGATGTTTTTTAAAAAACGGTCAAAATGTGCTCCACTCGGGCTGAAAACGCTTGTTCGGAACATTTCCTTAATGTTGACTATAAATCATAAACTAAGCATTTTTCAGCTGAAATAATGAATGTAGTCCTCTTAATTCTTGCTTCTAAAGCATACGCAAGCAGAAATTTCAATGTACAATGATGTTTTTAAAAAAACAGTCAAAATGTGCTCCACTCGGGCTGAAAACGCTTGTTTGGGACATGACATTAATGTTGACTATAAATCATAAACTAAGCATTTTTCAGCTGAAATAATGAATGTAGTCCTCTTAATTCTTGCTTCTAAAGCATACGCAAGCAGAAATTTCAATGTACAATGATGTTTTTAAAAAAACAGTCAAAATGTGCTCCACTCGGGCTGAAAACGCTTGTTTGGGACATTACATTAATGTTGACTATAAATCATAAACTAAGCATTTTTCAGCTGAAATAATGAATGTAGTCCTCTTAATTCTTGCTTCTAAAGCATACGCAAAAAGAAATTTCAATGTACAATGATGTTTTTTAAAAAACGGTCAAAATGTGCTCCACTCGGGCTGAAAACGCTTGTTCGGAACATTTCCTTAATGTTGACTATAAATCATAAACTAAGCATTTTTCAGCTGAAATAATGAATGTAGTCCTCTTAATTCTTGCTTCTAAAGCATACGCAAGCAGAAATTTCAATGTACAATGATGTTTTTAGAAAAAACAGTCAAAATGCGCTCCACTCGGGCTGAAAACGCTGTTGGGGACATTTCATTAATGTTGACTACAAATCAAAAACTAAGCATTTTTCAGCTGAAATAATGAATGTAGTCCTCTTAATTCTTGCTTCTAAAGCATACGCAAGCAGAAATTTCAATGTACAATGATGTTTTTAAAAAAAGGGTCAAAATGTGCTCCACTCGGGCTGAAAACGCTTGTTTGGAACATTTCATTAATGTTGACTATAAATCATAAACTAAGCATTTTTCAGCTGAAATAATGAATGTAGTCCTCTTAATTCTTGCTTCTAGAGCATACGCAAGCAGAAATTTCAATGTACAATGATGTTTTTAAAAAAGCAGTCAAAATGTGCTCCACTCGGGCTGAAAACGCTTGTTTGGGACATGACATTAATGTTGACTATAAATCATAAACTAAGCATTTTTCAGCTGAAATAATGAATGTAGTCCTCTTAATTCTTGCTTCTAAAGCATACGCAAAAAGAAATTTCAATGTACAATGATGTTTTTTAAAATACGGTCAAAATGTGCTCCACTCGGGCTGAAAACGCTTGTTCGGAACATTTCCTTAATGTTGACTATAAATCATAAACTAAGCATTTTTCAGCTGAAATAATGAATGTAGTCCTCTTAATTCTTGCTTCTAACGCATACGCAAGCAGAAATTTCAATGTACAATGATGTTTTTAAAAAAAACAGTCAAAATGCGCTCCACTCGGGCTGAAAACGCTGTTGGGGACATTTCATTAATGTTGACTACAAATCAAAAACTAAGCATTTTTCAGCTGAAATAATGAATGTAGTCCTCTTAATTCTTGCTTCTAAAGCATACGCAAGCAGAAATTTCAATGTACAATGATGTTTTTAAAAAAAGGGTCAAAATGTGCTCCACTCGGGCTGAAAACGCTTGTTTGGAACATTTCATTAATGTTGACTATAAATCATAAACTAAGCATTTTTCAGCTGAAATAATGAATGTAGTCCTCTTAATTCTTGCTTCTAAAGCATACGCAAGCAGAAATTTCAATGTACAATGATGTTTTTAAAAAAACAGTCAAAATGTGCTCCACTCGGGCTGAAAACGCTTGTTTGGGACATGACATTAATGTTGACTATAAATCATAAACTAAGCATTTTTCAGCTGAAATAATGAATGTAGTCCTCTTAATTCTTGCTTCTAAAGCATACGCAAAAAGAAATTTCAATGTACAATGATGTTTTTTAAAAAACGGTCAAAATGTGCTCCACTCGGGCTGAAAACGCTTGTTCGGAACATTTCCTTAATGTTGACTATAAATCATAAACTAAGCATTTTTCAGCTGAAATAATGAATGTAGTCCTCTTAATTCTTGCTTCTAACGCATACGCAAGCAGAAATTTCAATGTACAATGATGTTTTTAAAAAAAACAGTCAAAATGCGCTCCACTCGGGCTGAAAACGCTGTTGGGGACATTTCATTAATGTTGACTACAAATCAAAAACTAAGCATTTTTCAGCTGAAATAATGAATGTAGTCCTCTTAATTCTTGCTTCTAAAGCATACGCAAGCAGAAATTTCAATGTACAATGATGTTTTTAAAAAAAGGGTCAAAATGTGCTCCACTCGGGCTGAAAACGCTTGTTTGGAACATTTCATTAATGTTGACTATAAATCATAAACTAAGCATTTTTCAGCTGAAATAATGAATGTAGTCCTCTTAATTCTTGCTTCTAAAGCATACGCAAGCAGAAATTTCAATGTACAATGATGTTTTTAAAAAAACAGTCAAAATGTGCTCCACTCGGGCTGAAAACGCTTGTTTGGGACATGACATTAATGTTGACTATAAATCATAAACTAAGCATTTTTCAGCTGAAATAATGAATGTAGTCCTCTTAATTCTTGCTTCTAAAGCATACGCAAAAAGAAATTTCAATGTACAATGATGTTTTTTAAAAAACGGTCAAAATGTGCTCCACTCGGGCTGAAAACGCTTGTTCGGAACATTTCCTTAATGTTGACTATAAATCATAAACTAAGCATTTTTCAGCTGAAATAATGAATGTAGTCCTCTTAATTCTTGCTTCTAAAGCATACGCAAGCAGAAATTTCAATGTACAATGATGTTTTTAAAAAAAACAGTCAAAATGCGCTCCACTCGGGCTGAAAACGCTGTTGGGGACATTTCATTAATGTTGACTACAAATCAAAAACTAAGCATTTTTCAGCTGAAATAATGAATGTAGTCCTCTTAATTCTTGCTTCTAAAGCATACGCAAGCAGAAATTTCAATGTACAATGATGTTTTTAAAAAAAGGGTCAAAATGTGCTCCACTCGGGCTGAAAACGCTTGTTTGGAACATTTCATTAATGTTGACTATAAATCATAAACTAAGCATTTTTCAGCTGAAATAATGAATGTAGTCCTCTTAATTCTTGCTTCTAAAGCATACGCAAGCAGAAATTTCAATGTACAATGATGTTTTTAAAAAAACAGTCAAAATGTGCTCCACTCGGGCTGAAAACGCTTGTTTGGGACATGACATTAATGTTGACTATAAATCATAAACTAAGCATTTTTCAGCTGAAATAATGAATGTAGTCCTCTTAATTCTTGCTTCTAAAGCATACGCAAGCAGAAATTTCAATGTACAATGATGTTTTTAAAAAAACAGTCAAAATGTGCTCCACTCGGGCTGAAAACGCTTGTTTGGGACATTACATTAATGTTAACTATAAATCATAAACTAAGCATTTTTCAGCTGAAATAATGAATGTAGTCCTCTTAATTCTTGCTTCTAAAGCATACGCAAGCAGAAATTTCAATGTACAATGATGTTTTTAAAAAAAACAGTCAAAATGCGCTCCACTCGGGCTGAAAACGCTGTTGGGGACATTTCATTAATGTTGACTACAAATCAAAAACTAAGCATTTTTCAGCTGAAATAATGAATGTAGTCCTCTTAATTCTTGCTTCTAAAGCATACGCAAGCAGAAATTTCAATGTACAATGATGTTTTTAAAAAAAGGGTCAAAATGTGCTCCACTCGGGCTGAAAACGCTTGTTTGGAACATTTCATTAATGTTGACTATAAATCATAAACTAAGCATTTTTCAGCTGAAATAATGAATGTAGTCCTCTTAATTCTTGCTTCTAAAGCATACGCAAGCAGAAATTTCAATGTACAATGATGTTTTTAAAAAAACAGTCAAAATGTGCTCCACTCGGGCTGAAAACGCTTGTTTGGGACATGACATTAATGTTGACTATAAATCATAAACTAAGCATTTTTCAGCTGAAATAATGAATGTAGTCCTCTTAATTCTTGCTTCTAAAGCATACGCAAGCAGAAATTTCAATGTACAATGATGTTTTTAAAAAAACAGTCAAAATGTGCTCCACTCGGGCTGAAAACGCTTGTTTGGGACATTACATTAATGTTGACTATAAATCATAAACTAAGCATTTTTCAGCTGAAATAATGAATGTAGTCCTCTTAATTCTTGCTTCTAAAGCATACGCAAAAAGAAATTTCAATGTACAATGATGTTTTTTAAAAAACGGTCAAAATGTGCTCCACTCGGGCTGAAAACGCTTGTTCGGAACATTTCCTTAATGTTGACTATAAATCATAAACTAAGCATTTTTCAGCTGAAATAATGAATGTAGTCCTCTTAATTCTTGCTTCTAAAGCATACGCAAGCAGAAATTTCAATGTACAATGATGTTTTTAAAAAAAACAGTCAAAATGCGCTCCACTCGGGCTGAAAACGCTGTTGGGGACATTTCATTAATGTTGACTACAAATCAAAAACTAAGCATTTTTCAGCTGAAATAATGAATGTAGTCCTCTTAATTCTTGCTTCTAAAGCATACGCAAGCAGAAATTTCAATGTACAATGATGTTTTTAAAAAAAGGGTCAAAATGTGCTCCACTCGGGCTGAAAACGCTTGTTTGGAACATTTCATTAATGTTGACTATAAATCATAAACTAAGCATTTTTCAGCTGAAATAATGAATGTAGTCCTCTTAATTCTTGCTTCTAAAGCATACGCAAGCAGAAATTTCAATGTACAATGATGTTTTTAAAAAAACAGTCAAAATGTGCTCCACTCGGGCTGAAAACGCTTGTTTGGGACATGACATTAATGTTGACTATAAATCATAAACTAAGCATTTTTCAGCTGAAATAATGAATGTAGTCCTCTTAATTCTTGCTTCTAAAGCATACGCAAGCAGAAATTTCAATGTACAATGATGTTTTTAAAAAAAGGGTCAAAATGTGCTCCACTCGGGCTGAAAACGCTTGTTTGGAACATTTCATTAATGTTGACTATAAATCATAAACTAAGCATTTTTCAGCTGAAATAATGAATGTAGTCCTCTTAATTCTTGCTTCTAAAGCATACGCAAGCAGAAATTTCAATGTACAATGATGTTTTTAAAAAAACAGTCAAAATGTGCTCCACTCGGGCTGAAAACGCTTGTTTGGGACATGACATTAATGTTGACTATAAATCATAAACTAAGCATTTTTCAGCTGAAATAATGAATGTAGTCCTCTTAATTCTTGCTTCTAAAGCATACGCAAGCAGAAATTTCAATGTACAATGATGATTTTAAAAATAGGGTCAAAATGTGCTCCACTCGGGCTGAAAACGCTTGTTTGGAACATTTCATTAATGTTGACTATAAATCATAAACTAAGCATTTTTCAGCTGAAATAATGAATGTAGTCCTCTTAATTCTTGCTTCTAAAGCATACGCAAGCAGAAATTTCAATGTACAATGATGTTTTTAAAAAAGCAGTCAAAATGTGCTCCACTCGGGCTGAAAACGCTTGTTTGGGACATGACATTAATGTTGACTATAAATCATAAACTAAGCATTTTTCAGCTGAAATAATGAATGTAGTCCTCTTAATTCTTGCTTCTAAAGCATACGCAAAAAGAAATTTCAATGTACAATGATGTTTTTTAAAAAACGGTCAAAATGTGCTCCACTCGGGCTGAAAACGCTTGTTCGGAACATTTCCTTAATGTTGACTATAAATCATAAACTAAGCATTTTTCAGCTGAAATAATGAATGTAGTCCTCTTAATTCTTGCTTCTAAAGCATACGCAAGCAGAAATTTCAATGTACAATGATGTTTTTAAAAAAAACAGTCAAAATGCGCTCCACTCGGGCTGAAAACGCTGTTGGGGACATTTCATTAATGTTGACTACAAATCAAAAACTAAGCATTTTTCAGCTGAAATAATGAATGTAGTCCTCTTAATTCTTGCTTCTAAAGCATACGCAAGCAGAAATTTCAATGTACAATGATGTTTTTAAAAAAAGGGTCAAAATGTGCTCCACTCGGGCTGAAAACGCTTGTTTGGAACATTTCATTAATGTTGACTATAAATCATAAACTAAGCATTTTTCAGCTGAAATAATGAATGTAGTCCTCTTAATTCTTGCTTCTAAAGCATACGCAAGCAGAAATTTCAATGTACAATGATGTTTTTAAAAAAACAGTCAAAATGTGCTCCACTCGGGCTGAAAACGCTTGTTTGGGACATGACATTAATGTTGACTATAAATCATAAACTAAGCATTTTTCAGCTGAAATAATGAATGTAGTCCTCTTAATTCTTGCTTCTAAAGCATACGCAAAAAGAAATTTCAATGTACAATGATGTTTTTTAAAAAACGGTCAAAATGTGCTCCACTCGGGCTGAAAACGCTTGTTCGGAACATTTCCTTAATGTTGACTATAAATCATAAACTAAGCATTTTTCAGCTGAAATAATGAATGTAGTCCTCTTAATTCTTGCTTCTAAAGCATACGCAAGCAGAAATTTCAATGTACAATGATGTTTTTAAAAAAAACAGTCAAAATGCGCTCCACTCGGGCTGAAAACGCTGTTGGGGACATTTCATTAATGTTGACTACAAATCAAAAACTAAGCATTTTTCAGCTGAAATAATGAATGTAGTCCTCTTAATTCTTGCTTCTAAAGCATACGCAAGCAGAAATTTCAATGTACAATGATGTTTTTAAAAAAAGGGTCAAAATGTGCTCCACTCGGGCTGAAAACGCTTGTTTGGAACATTTCATTAATGTTGACTATAAATCATAAACTAAGCATTTTTCAGCTGAAATAATGAATGTAGTCCTCTTAATTCTTGCTTCTAAAGCATACGCAAGCAGAAATTTCAATGTACAATGATGTTTTTAAAAAAACAGTCAAAATGTGCTCCACTCGGGCTGAAAACGCTTGTTTGGGACATGACATTAATGTTGACTATAAATCATAAACTAAGCATTTTTCAGCTGAAATAATGAATGTAGTCCTCTTAATTCTTGCTTCTAAAGCATACGCAAGCAGAAATTTCAATGTACAATGATGTTTTTAAAAAAAGGGTCTAAATGTGCTCCACTCGGGCTGAAAACGCTTGTTTGGAACATTTCATTAATGTTGACTATAAATCATAAACTAAGCATTTTTCAGCTGAAATAATGAATGTAGTCCTCTTAATTCTTGCTTCTAAAGCATACGCAAGCAGAAATTTCAATGTACAATGATGTTTTTAAAAAAACAGTCAAAATGTGCTCCACTCGGGCTGAAAACGCTTGTTTGGGACATGACATTAATGTTGACTATAAATCATAAACTAAGCATTTTTCAGCTGAAATAATGAATGTAGTCCTCTTAATTCTTGCTTCTAAAGCATACGCAAGCAGAAATTTCAATGTACAATGATGTTTTTAAAAAAACAGTCAAAATGTGCTCCACTCGGGCTGAAAACGCTTGTTTGGAACATTTCATTAATGTTGACTATAAATCATAAACTAAGCATTTTTCAGCTGAAATAATGAATGTAGTCCTCTTAATTCTTGCTTCTAAAGCATACGCAAGCAGAAATTTCAATGTACAATGATGTTTTTAAAAAAACAGTCAAAATGTGCTCCACTCGGGCTGAAAACGCTGTTGGGGACATTTCATTAATGTTGACTATAAATCATAAACTAAGCATTTTTCAGCTGAAATAATGAATGTAGTCCTTTTAATTCTTGCTTCTAAAGCATACGCAAGCAGAAATTTCAATGTACAATGATGTTTTTAAAAAAAACAGTCAAAATGTGCTCCACTCGGGCTGAAAACGCTGTTGGGGACATTTCATTAATGTTGACTATAAATCAAAAACTAAGCATTTTTCAGCTGAAATAATGAATGTAGTCCTCTTAATTCTTGCTTCTAAAGCATACGCAAGCAGAAATTTCAATGTACAATGATGTTTTTAAAAAAACAGTCAAAATGTGCTCCACTCGGGCTGAAAACGCTGTTGGGGACATTTCATTAATGTTGACTATAAATCATAAACTAAGCATTTTTCAGCTGAAATAATGAATGTAGTCCTCTTAATTCTTGCTTCTAAAGCATACACAAACAGAAAATTCAATGTACAATGATGTTTTTAAAAAAACGGTCAAAATGTGCTCCACTCGGGCTGAAAACGCTGTTGGGGACATTTCATTAATGTTGACTATAAATCATAAACTAAGCATTTTTCAGCTGAAATAATGAATGTAGTCCTCTTAATTCTTGCTTCTAAAGCATACGCAAACAGAAATTTCAATGTACAATGATGTTTTTAAAAAAACGGTCAAAATGTGCTCCACTCGGGCTGAAAACGCTTGTTTGGGACATTACATTAATGTTGACTATAAATCATAAACTAAGCATTTTTCAGCTGAAATAATGAATGTAGTCCTCTTAATTCTTGCTTCTAAAGCATACGCAAGCAGAAATTTCAATGTACAATGATGTTTTTAAAAAAAGGGTCAAAATGTGCTCCACTCGGGCTGAAAACGCTTGTTTGGAACATTTCATTAATGTTGACTATAAATCATAAACTAAGCATTTTTCAGCTGAAATAATGAATGTAGTCCTCTTAATTCTTGCTTCTAAAGCATACGCAAGCAGAAATTTCAATGTACAATGATGTTTTTAAAAAAACGGTCAAAATGTGCTCCACTCGGGCTGAAAACGCTTGTTTGGAACATTTCCTTAATGTTGACTATAAATCATAAACTAAGCATTTTTCAGCTGAAATAATGAATGTAGTCCTCTTAATTCTTGCTTCTAAAGCATACGCAAGCAGAAATTTCAATGTACAATGATGTTTTTAAAAAAACAGTCAAAATGTGCTCCACTCGGGCTGAAAACGCTTGTTTGGGACATGACATTAATGTTGACTATAAATCATAAACTAAGCATTTTTCAGCTGAAATAATGAATGTAGTCCTCTTAATTCTTGCTTCTAAAGCATACGCAAGCAGAAATTTCAATGTACAATGATGTTTTTAAAAAAAGGGTCAAAATGTGCTCCACTCGGGCTGAAAACGCTTGTTTGGAACATTTCATTAATGTTGACTATAAATCATAAACTAAGCATTTTTCAGCTGAAATAATGAATGTAGTCCTATTAATTCTTGCTTCTAAAGCATACGCAAGCAGAAATTTCAATGTACAATGATGTTTTTAAAAAAACAGTCAAAATGTGCTCCACTCGGGCTGAAAACGCTTGTTTGGAACATTTCATTAATGTTGACTATAAATCATAAACTAAGCATTTTTCAGCTGAAATAATGAATGTAGTCCTCTTAATTCTTGCTTCTAAAGCATACGCAAGCAGAAATTTCAATGTACAATGATGTTTTTAAAAAAACAGTCAAAATGTGCTCCACTCGGGCTGAAAACGCTGTTGGGGACATTTCATTAATGTTGACTATAAATCATAAACTAAGCATTTTTCAGCTGAAATAATGAATGTAGTCCTTTTAATTCTTGCTTCTAAAGCATACGCAAGCAGAAATTTCAATGTACAATGATGTTTTTAAAAAAAACAGTCAAAATGTGCTCCACTCGGGCTGAAAACGCTGTTGGGGACATTTCATTAATGTTGACTATAAATCAAAAACTAAGCATTTTTCAGCTGAAATAATGAATGTAGTCCTCTTAATTCTTGCTTCTAAAGCATACGCAAGCAGAAATTTCAATGTACAATGATGTTTTTAAAAAAACAGTCAAAATGTGCTCCACTCGGGCTGAAAACGCTGTTGGGGACATTTCATTAATGTTGACTATAAATCATAAACTAAGCATTTTTCAGCTGAAATAATGAATGTAGTCCTCTTAATTCTTGCTTCTAAAGCATACGCAAGCAGAAATTTCAATGTACAATGATGTTTTTAAAAAAACAGTCAAAATGTGCTCCACTCGGGCTGAAAACGCTTGTTTGGGACATGACATTAATGTTGACTATAAATCATAAACTAAGCATTTTTCAGCTGAAATAATGAATGTAGTCCTCTTAATTCTTGCTTCTAAAGCATACGCAAGCAGAAATTTCAATGTACAATGATGTTTTTAAAAAAACAGTCAAAATGTGCTCCACTCGGGCTGAAAACGCTTGTTTGGAACATTTCATTAATGTTGACTATAAATCATAAACTAAGCATTTTTCAGCTGAAATAATGAATGTAGTCCTCTTAATTCTTGCTTCTAAAGCATACGCAAGCAGAAATTTCAATGTACAATGATGTTTTTAAAAAAACAGTCAAAATGTGCTCCACTCGGGCTGAAAACGCTGTTGGGGACATTTCATTAATGTTGACTATAAATCATAAACTAAGCATTTTTCAGCTGAAATAATGAATGTAGTCCTTTTAATTCTTGCTTCTAAAGCATACGCAAGCAGAAATTTCAATGTACAATGATGTTTTTAAAAAAAACAGTCAAAATGTGCTCCACTCGGGCTGAAAACGCTGTTGGGGACATTTCATTAATGTTGACTATAAATCAAAAACTAAGCATTTTTCAGCTGAAATAATGAATGTAGTCCTCTTAATTCTTGCTTCTAAAGCATACGCAAAAAGAAATTTCAATGTACAATGATGTTTTTTAAAAAACGGTCAAAATGTGCTCCACTCGGGCTGAAAACGCTTGTTCGGAACATTTCCTTAATGTTGACTATAAATCATAAACTAAGCATTTTTCAGCTGAAATAATGAATGTAGTCCTCTTAATTCTTGCTTCTAAAGCATACGCAAGCAGAAATTTCAATGTACAATGATGTTTTTAAAAAAAACAGTCAAAATGCGCTCCACTCGGGCTGAAAACGCTGTTGGGGACATTTCATTAATGTTGACTACAAATCAAAAACTAAGCATTTTTCAGCTGAAATAATGAATGTAGTCCTCTTAATTCTTGCTTCTAAAGCATACGCAAGCAGAAATTTCAATGTACAATGATGTTTTTAAAAAAAGGGTCAAAATGTGCTCCACTCGGGCTGAAAACGCTTGTTTGGAACATTTCATTAATGTTGACTATAAATCATAAACTAAGCATTTTTCAGCTGAAATAATGAATGTAGTCCTCTTAATTCTTGCTTCTAAAGCATACGCAAGCAGAAATTTCAATGTACAATGATGTTTTTAAAAAAACAGTCAAAATGTGCTCCACTCGGGCTGAAAACGCTTGTTTGGGACATGACATTAATGTTGACTATAAATCATAAACTAAGCATTTTTCAGCTGAAATAATGAATGTAGTCCTCTTAATTCTTGCTTCTAAAGCATACGCAAGCAGAAATTTCAATGTACAATGATGTTTTTAAAAAAAGGGTCTAAATGTGCTCCACTCGGGCTGAAAACGCTTGTTTGGAACATTTCATTAATGTTGACTATAAATCATAAACTAAGCATTTTTCAGCTGAAATAATGAATGTAGTCCTCTTAATTCTTGCTTCTAAAGCATACGCAAGCAGAAATTTCAATGTACAATGATGTTTTTAAAAAAACAGTCAAAATGTGCTCCACTCGGGCTGAAAACGCTTGTTTGGGACATGACATTAATGTTGACTATAAATCATAAACTAAGCATTTTTCAGCTGAAATAATGAATGTAGTCCTCTTAATTCTTGCTTCTAAAGCATACGCAAGCAGAAATTTCAATGTACAATGATGTTTTTAAAAAAACAGTCAAAATGTGCTCCACTCGGGCTGAAAACGCTTGTTTGGAACATTTCATTAATGTTGACTATAAATCATAAACTAAGCATTTTTCAGCTGAAATAATGAATGTAGTCCTCTTAATTCTTGCTTCTAAAGCATACGCAAGCAGAAATTTCAATGTACAATGATGTTTTTAAAAAAACAGTCAAAATGTGCTCCACTCGGGCTGAAAACGCTGTTGGGGACATTTCATTAATGTTGACTATAAATCATAAACTAAGCATTTTTCAGCTGAAATAATGAATGTAGTCCTTTTAATTCTTGCTTCTAAAGCATACGCAAGCAGAAATTTCAATGTACAATGATGTTTTTAAAAAAACAGTCAAAATGTGCTCCACTCGGGCTGAAAACGCTGTTGGGGACATTTCATTAATGTTGACTATAAATCATAAACTAAGCATTTTTCAGCTGAAATAATGAATGTAGTCCTCTTAATTCTTGCTTCTAAAGCATACACAAACAGAAAATTCAATGTACAATGATGTTTTTAAAAAAACGGTCAAAATGTGCTCCACTCGGGCTGAAAACGCTGTTGGGGACATTTCATTAATGTTGACTATAAATCATAAACTAAGCATTTTTCAGCTGAAATAATGAATGTAGTCCTCTTAATTCTTGCTTCTAAAGCATACGCAAACAGAAATTTCAATGTACAATGATGTTTTTAAAAAAACGGTCAAAATGTGCTCCACTCGGGCTGAAAACGCTTGTTTGGGACATTACATTAATGTTGACTATAAATCATAAACTAAGCATTTTTCAGCTGAAATAATGAATGTAGTCCTCTTAATTCTTGCTTCTAAAGCATACGCAAGCAGAAATTTCAATGTACAATGATGTTTTTAAAAAAAGGGTCAAAATGTGCTCCACTCGGGCTGAAAACGCTTGTTTGGAACATTTCATTAATGTTGACTATAAATCATAAACTAAGCATTTTTCAGCTGAAATAATGAATGTAGTCCTCTTAATTCTTGCTTCTAAAGCATACGCAAGCAGAAATTTCAATGTACAATGATGTTTTTAAAAAAACGGTCAAAATGTGCTCCACTCGGGCTGAAAACGCTTGTTTGGAACATTTCCTTAATGTTGACTATAAATCATAAACTAAGCATTTTTCAGCTGAAATAATGAATGTAGTCCTCTTAATTCTTGCTTCTAAAGCATACGCAAGCAGAAATTTCAATGTACAATGATGTTTTTAAAAAAACAGTCAAAATGTGCTCCACTCGGGCTGAAAACGCTTGTTTGGGACATGACATTAATGTTGACTATAAATCATAAACTAAGCATTTTTCAGCTGAAATAATGAATGTAGTCCTCTTAATTCTTGCTTCTAAAGCATACGCAAGCAGAAATTTCAATGTACAATGATGTTTTTAAAAAAAGGGTCAAAATGTGCTCCACTCGGGCTGAAAACGCTTGTTTGGAACATTTCATTAATGTTGACTATAAATCATAAACTAAGCATTTTTCAGCTGAAATAATGAATGTAGTCCTATTAATTCTTGCTTCTAAAGCATACGCAAGCAGAAATTTCAATGTACAATGATGTTTTTAAAAAAACAGTCAAAATGTGCTCCACTCGGGCTGAAAACGCTTGTTTGGAACATTTCATTAATGTTGACTATAAATCATAAACTAAGCATTTTTCAGCTGAAATAATGAATGTAGTCCTCTTAATTCTTGCTTCTAAAGCATACGCAAGCAGAAATTTCAATGTACAATGATGTTTTTAAAAAAACAGTCAAAATGTGCTCCACTCGGGCTGAAAACGCTGTTGGGGACATTTCATTAATGTTGACTATAAATCATAAACTAAGCATTTTTCAGCTGAAATAATGAATGTAGTCCTTTTAATTCTTGCTTCTAAAGCATACGCAAGCAGAAATTTCAATGTACAATGATGTTTTTAAAAAAAACAGTCAAAATGTGCTCCACTCGGGCTGAAAACGCTGTTGGGGACATTTCATTAATGTTGACTATAAATCAAAAACTAAGCATTTTTCAGCTGAAATAATGAATGTAGTCCTCTTAATTCTTGCTTCTAAAGCATACGCAAGCAGAAATTTCAATGTACAATGATGTTTTTAAAAAAACAGTCAAAATGTGCTCCACTCGGGCTGAAAACGCTGTTGGGGACATTTCATTAATGTTGACTATAAATCATAAACTAAGCATTTTTCAGCTGAAATAATGAATGTAGTCCTCTTAATTCTTGCTTCTAAAGCATACGCAAGCAGAAATTTCAATGTACAATGATGTTTTTAAAAAAACAGTCAAAATGTGCTCCACTCGGGCTGAAAACGCTTGTTTGGGACATGACATTAATGTTGACTATAAATCATAAACTAAGCATTTTTCAGCTGAAATAATGAATGTAGTCCTCTTAATTCTTGCTTCTAAAGCATACGCAAGCAGAAATTTCAATGTACAATGATGTTTTTAAAAAAACAGTCAAAATGTGCTCCACTCGGGCTGAAAACGCTTGTTTGGAACATTTCATTAATGTTGACTATAAATCATAAACTAAGCATTTTTCAGCTGAAATAATGAATGTAGTCCTCTTAATTCTTGCTTCTAAAGCATACGCAAGCAGAAATTTCAATGTACAATGATGTTTTTAAAAAAACAGTCAAAATGTGCTCCACTCGGGCTGAAAACGCTGTTGGGGACATTTCATTAATGTTGACTATAAATCATAAACTAAGCATTTTTCAGCTGAAATAATGAATGTAGTCCTTTTAATTCTTGCTTCTAAAGCATACGCAAGCAGAAATTTCAATGTACAATGATGTTTTTAAAAAAAACAGTCAAAATGTGCTCCACTCGGGCTGAAAACGCTGTTGGGGACATTTCATTAATGTTGACTATAAATCAAAAACTAAGCATTTTTCAGCTGAAATAATGAATGTAGTCCTCTTAATTCTTGCTTCTAAAGCATACGCAAGCAGAAATTTCAATGTACAATGATGTTTTTAAAAAAACAGTCAAAATGTGCTCCACCTCGGGCTGAAAACGCTTGTTTGGGACATTACATTAATGTTGACTATAAATCATAAACTAAGCATTTTTCAGCTGAAATAATGAATGTAGTCCTCTTAATTCTTGCTTCTAAAGCATACGCAAACAGAAATTTCAATGTAGAATGATGTTTTTAAAAAAACGGTCAAAATGTGCTCCACTCGGGCTGAAAACGCTTGTTTGGGACATTACATTAATGTTGACTATAAATCATAAACTAAGCATTTTTCAGCTGAAATAATGAATGTAGTCCTCTTAATTCTTGCTTCTAAAGCATACGCAAACAGAAATTTCAATGTACAATGATGTTTTTAAAAAAACGGTCAAAATGTGCTCCACTCGGGCTGAAAACGCTTGTTTGGAACATTTCATTAATGTTGACTATAAATCATAAACTAAGCATTTTTCAGCTGAAATAATGAATGTAGTCCTCTTAATTCTTGCTTCTAAAGCATACGCAAGCAGAAATTTCAATGTACAATGATGTTTTTAAAAAAAACAGTCAAAATGTGCTCCACTCGGGCTGAAAACGCTGTTGGGGACATTTCATTAATGTTGACTATAAATCATAAACTAAGCATTTTTCAGCTGAAATAATGAATGTAGTCCTCTTAATTCTTGCTTCTAAAGCATACGCAAGCAGAAATTTCAATGTACAATGATGTTTTTAAAAAAACAGTCAAAATGTGCTCCACTCGGGCTGAAAACGCTGTTGGGGACATTTCATTAATGTTGACTATAAATCAAAAACTAAGCATTTTTCAGCTGAAATAATGAATGTAGTCCTCTTAATTCTTGCTTCTAAAGCATACGCAAGCAGAAATTTCAATGTACAATGATGTTTTTAAAAAAACAGTCAAAATGTGCTCCACTCGGGCTGAAAACGCTTGTTTGGGACATTACATTAATGTTGACTATAAATCATAAACTAAGCATTTTTCAGCTGAAATAATGAATGTAGTCCTCTTAATTCTTGCTTCTAAAGCATACGCAAGCAGAAATTTCAATGTACAATGATGTTTTTAAAAAAATGGTCAAAATGTGCTCCACTCGGGCTGAAAACGCTTGTTTGGAACATTTCATTAATGTTGACTATAAATCATAAACTAAGCATTTTTCAGCTGAAATAATGAATGTAGTCCTCTTAATTCTTGCTTCTAAAGCATACGCAAGCAGAAATTTCAATGTACAATGATGTTTTTAAAAAAACAGTCAAAATGTGCTCCACTCGGGCTGAAAACGCTGTTGGGGACATTTCATTAATGTTGACTATAAATCATAAACTAAGCATTTTTCAGCTGAAATAATGAATGTAGTCCTCTTAATTCTTGCTTCTAAAGCATACGCAAGCAGAAATTTCAATGTACAATGATGTTTTTAAAAAAACAGTCAAAATGTGCTCCACTCGGGCTGAAAACGCTTGTTTGGGACATTACATTAATGTTGACTATAAATCATAAACTAAGCATTTTTCAGCTGAAATAATGAATGTAGTCCTCTTAATTCTTGCTTCTAAAGCATACGCAAGCAGAAATTTCAATGTACAATGATGTTTTTAAAAAAATGGTCAAAATGTGCTCCACTCGGGCTGAAAACGCTTGTTTGGAACATTTCATTAATGTTGACTATAAATCATAAACTAAGCATTTTTCAGCTGAAATAATGAATGTAGTCCTCTTAATTCTTGCTTCTAAAGCATACGCAAGCAGAAATTTCAATGTACAATGATGTTTTTAAAAAAAACAGTCAAAATGTGCTCCACTCGGGCTGAAAACGCTGTTGGGGACATTACATTAATGTTGACTATAAATCATAAACTAAGCATTTTTCAGCTGAAATAATGAATGTAGTCCTCTTAATTCTTGCTTCTAAAGCATACGCAAGCAGAAATTTCAATGTACAATGATGTTTTTAAAAAAATGGTCAAAATGTGCTCCACTCGGGCTGAAAACGCTTGTTTGGAACATTTCATTAATGTTGACTATAAATCATAAACTAAGCATTTTTCAGCTGAAATAATGAATGTAGTCCTCTTAATTCTTGCTTCTAAAGCATACGCAAGCAGAAATTTCAATGTACAATGATGTTTTTAAAAAACAGTCAAAATGTGCTCCACTCGGGCTGAAAACGCTTGTTTGGGACATTACATTAATGTTGACTATAAATCATAAACTAAGCATTTTTCAGCTGAAATAATGAATGTAGTCCTCTTAATTCTTGCTTCTAAAGCATACGCAAACAGAAATTTCAATGTAGAATGATGTTTTTAAAAAACGGTCAAAATGTGCTCCACTCGGGCTGAAAACGCTTGTTTGGGACATTACATTAATGTTGACTATAAATCATAAACTAAGCATTTTTCAGCTGAAATAATGAATGTAGTCCTCTTAATTCTTGCTTCTAAAGCATACGCAAGCAGAAATTTCAATGTACAATGATGTTTTTAAAAAAATGGTCAAAATGTGCTCCACTCGGGCTGAAAACGCTTGTTTGGAACATTTCATTAATGTTGACTATAAATCATAAACTAAGCATTTTTCAGCTGAAATAATGAATGTAGTCCTCTTAATTCTTGCTTCTAAAGCATACGCAAGCAGAAATTTCAATGTACAATGATGTTTTTAAAAAAACAGTCAAAATGTGCTCCACTCGGGCTGAAAACGCTGTTGGGGACATTTCATTAATGTTGACTATAAATCATAAACTAAGCATTTTTCAGCTGAAATAATGAATGTAGTCCTCTTAATTCTTGCTTCTAAAGCATACGCAAGCAGAAATTTCAATGTACAATGATGTTTTTAAAAAAACGGTCAAAATGTGCTCCACTCGGGCTGAAAACGCTTGTTTGGGACATTACATTAATGTTGACTATAAATCATAAACTAAGCATTTTTCAGCTGAAATAATGAATGTAGTCCTCTTAATTCTTGCTTCTAAAGCATACGCAAGCAGAAATTTCAATGTACAATGATGTTTTTAAAAAAAACAGTCAAAATGTGCTCCACTCGGGCTGAAAACGCTGTTGGGGACATTACATTAATGTTGACTATAAATCATAAACTAAGCATTTTTCAGCTGAAATAATGAATGTAGTCCTCTTAATTCTTGCTTCTAAAGCATACGCAAGCAGAAATTTCAATGTACAATGATGTTTTTAAAAAAATGGTCAAAATGTGCTCCACTCGGGCTGAAAACGCTTGTTTGGAACATTTCATTAATGTTGACTATAAATCATAAACTAAGCATTTTTCAGCTGAAATAATGAATGTAGTCCTCTTAATTCTTGCTTCTAAAGCATTACGCAAGCAGAAATTTCAATGTACAATGATGTTTTTAAAAAAACAGTCAAAATGTGCTCCACTCGGGCTGAAAACGCTTGTTTGGGACATTACATTAATGTTGACTATAAATCATAAACTAAGCATTTTTCAGCTGAAATAATGAATGTAGTCCTCTTAATTCTTGCTTCTAAAGCATACGCAAACAGAAATTTCAATGTAGAATGATGTTTTTAAAAAAACGGTCAAAATGTGCTCCACTCGGGCTGAAAACGCTTGTTTGGGACATTACATTAATGTTGACTATAAATCATAAACTAAGCATTTTTCAGCTGAAATAATGAATGTAGTCCTCTTAATTCTTGCTTCTAAAGCATACGCAAACAGAAATTTCAATGTACAATGATGTTTTTAAAAAAACGGTCAAAATGTGCTCCACTCGGGCTGAAAACGCTTGTTTGGAACATTTCATTAATGTTGACTATAAATCATAAACTAAGCATTTTTCAGCTGAAATAATGAATGTAGTCCTCTTAATTCTTGCTTCTAAAGCATACGCAAGCAGAAATTTCAATGTACGATGATGTTTTTAAAAAAAACAGTCAAAATGTGCTCCACTCGGGCTGAAAACGCTGTTGGGGACATTTCATTAATGTTGACTATAAATCATAAACTAAGCATTTTTCAGCTGAAATAATGAATGTAGTCCTCTTAATTCTTGCTTCTAAAGCATACGCAAGCAGAAATTTCAATGTACAATGATGTTTTTAAAAAAAACAGTCAAAATGTGCTCCACTCGGGCTGAAAATGCTGTTGGGGACATTTCATTAATGTTGACTATAAATCAAAAACTAAGCATTTTTCAGCTGAAATAATGAATGTAGTCCTCTTAATTCTTGCTTCTAAAGCATACGCAAGCAGAAATTCCAATGTACAATGATGTTTTTAAAAAAACAGTCAAAATGTGCTCCACTCGGGCTGAAAACGCTGTTGGGGACATTTCATTAATGTTGACTATAAATCATAAACTAAGCATTTTTCAGCTGAAATAATGAATGTAGTCCTCTTAATTCTTGCTTCTAAAGCATAAGCAAGCAGAAATTTTAATGTACAATGATGTTTTTAAAAAAACAGTCAAAATGTGCTCCACTCGGGCTGAAAACTCTTGTTTGGGACATTACATTAATGTTGACTATAAATCATAAACTAAGCATTTTTCAGCTGAAATAATGAATGTAGTCCTCTTAATTCTTGCTTCTAAAGCATACGCAAGCAGAAATTTCAATGTACAATGATGTTTTTAAAAAAATGGTCAAAATGTGCTCCACTCGGGCTGAAAACGCTTGTTTGGAACATTTCATTAATGTTGACTATAAATCATAAACTAAGCATTTTTCAGCTGAAATAATGAATGTAGTCCTCTTAATTCTTGCTTCTAAAGCATACGCAAGCAGAAATTTCAATGTACAATGATGTTTTTAAAAAAACAGTCAAAATGTGCTCCACTCGGGCTGAAAACGCTTGTTTGGGACATTACATTAATGTTGACTATAAATCATAAACTAAGCATTTTTCAGCTGAAATAATGAATGTAGTCCTCTTAATTCTTGCTTCTAAAGCATACGCAAACAGAAATTTCAATGTAGAATGATGTTTTTAAAAAAACGGTCAAAATGTGCTCCACTCGGGCTGAAAACGCTTGTTTGGGACATTACATTAATGTTGACTATAAATCATAAACTAAGCATTTTTCAGCTGAAATAATGAATGTAGTCCTCTTAATTCTTGCTTCTAAAGCATACGCAAGCAGAAATTTCAATGTACAATGATGTTTTTAAAAAAATGGTCAAAATGTGCTCCACTCGGGCTGAAAACGCTTGTTTGGAACATTTCATTAATGTTGACTATAAATCATAAACTAAGCATTTTTCAGCTGAAATAATGAATGTAGTCCTCTTAATTCTTGCTTCTAAAGCATACGCAAGCAGAAATTTCAATGTACAATGATGTTTTTAAAAAAACAGTCAAAATGTGCTCCACTCGGGCTGAAAACGCTTGTTTGGAACATTTCATTAATGTTGACTATAAATCATAAACTAAGCATTTTTCAGCTGAAATAATGAATGTAGTCCTCTTAATTCTTGCTTCTAAAGCATACGCAAGCAGAAATTTCAATGTACAATGATGTTTTTAAAAAAAACAGTCAAAATGTGCTCCACTCGGGCTGAAAATGCTGTTGGGGACATTTCATTAATGTTGACTATAAATCAAAAACTAAGCATTTTTCAGCTGAAATAATGAATGTAGTCCTCTTAATTCTTGCTTCTAAAGCATACGCAAGCAGAAATTCCAATGTACAATGATGTTTTTAAAAAAACAGTCAAAATGTGCTCCACTCGGGCTGAAAACGCTGTTGGGGACATTTCATTAATGTTGACTATAAATCATAAACTAAGCATTTTTCAGCTGAAATAATGAATGTAGTCCTCTTAATTCTTGCTTCTAAAGCATAAGCAAGCAGAAATTTTAATGTACAATGATGTTTTTAAAAAAACAGTCAAAATGTGCTCCACTCGGGCTGAAAACGCTTGTTTGGGACATTACATTAATGTTGACTATAAATCATAAACTAAGCATTTTTCAGCTGAAATAATGAATGTAGTCCTCTTAATTCTTGCTTCTAAAGCATACGCAAGCAGAAATTTCAATGTACAATGATGTTTTTAAAAAAATGGTCAAAATGTGCTCCACTCGGGCTGAAAACGCTTGTTTGGAACATTTCATTAATGTTGACTATAAATCATAAACTAAGCATTTTTCAGCTGAAATAATGAATGTAGTCCTCTTAATTCTTGCTTCTAAAGCATACGCAAGCAGAAATTTCAATGTACAATGATGTTTTTAAAAAAACAGTCAAAATGTGCTCCACTCGGGCTGAAAACGCTTGTTTGGGACATTACATTAATGTTGACTATAAATCATAAACTAAGCATTTTTCAGCTGAAATAATGAATGTAGTCCTCTTAATTCTTGCTTCTAAAGCATACGCAAACAGAAATTTCAATGTAGAATGATGTTTTTAAAAAAATGGTCAAAATGTGCTCCACTCGGGCTGAAAACGCTTGTTTGGGACATTACATTAATGTTGACTATAAATCATAAACTAAGCATTTTTCAGCTGAAATAATGAATGTAGTCCTCTTAATTCTTGCTTCTAAAGCATACGCAAGCAGAAATTTCAATGTACAATGATGTTTTTAAAAAAATGGTCAAAATGTGCTCCACTCGGGCTGAAAACGCTTGTTTGGAACATTTCATTAATGTTGACTATAAATCATAAACTAAGCATTTTTCAGCTGAAATAATGAATGTAGTCCTCTTAATTCTTGCTTCTAAAGCATACGCAAGCAGAAATTTCAATGTACAATGATGTTTTTAAAAAAACAGTCAAAATGTGCTCCACTCGGGCTGAAAACGCTTGTTTGGGACATTACATTAATGTTGACTATAAATCATAAACTAAGCATTTTTCAGCTGAAATAATGAATGTAGTCCTCTTAATTCTTGCTTCTAAAGCATACGCAAACAGAAATTTCAATGTAGAATGATGTTTTTAAAAAAACGGTCAAAATGTGCTCCACCCGGGCTGAAAACGCTTGTTTGGGACATTACATTAATGTTGACTATAAATCATAAACTAAGCATTTTTCAGCTGAAATAATGAATGTAGTCCTCTTAATTCTTGCTTCTAAAGCATACGCAAACAGAAATTTCAATGTACAATGATGTTTTTAAAAAAACGGTCAAAATGTGCTCCACTCGGGCTGAAAACGCTTGTTTGGAACATTTCATTAATGTTGACTATAAATCATAAACTAAGCATTTTTCAGCTGAAATAATGAATGTAGTCCTCTTAATTCTTGCTTCTAAAGCATACGGAAGCAGAAATTTCAATGTACAATGATGTTTTTAAAAAAAACAGTCAAAATGTGCTCCACTCGGGCTGAAAACGCTGTTGGGGACATTTCATTAATGTTGACTATAAATCATAAACTAAGCATTTTTCAGCTGAAATAATGAATGTAGTCCTCTTAATTCTTGCTTCTAAAGCATACGCAAGCAGAAATTTCAATGTACAATGATGTTTTTAAAAAAACAGTCAAAATGTGCTCCACTCGGGCTGAAAACGCTGTTGGGGACATTTCATTAATGTTGACTATAAATCAAAAACTAAGCATTTTTCAGCTGAAATAATGAATGTAGTCCTCTTAATTCTTGCTTCTAAAGCATACGCAAGCAGAAATTTCAATGTACAATGATGTTTTTAAAAAAACAGTCAAAATGTGCTCCACTCGGGCTGAAAACGCTTGTTTGGGACATTACATTAATGTTGACTATAAATCATAAACTAAGCATTTTTCAGCTGAAATAATGAATGTAGTCCTCTTAATTCTTGCTTCTAAAGCATACGCAAGCAGAAATTTCAATGTACAATGATGTTTTTAAAAAAATGGTCAAAATGTGCTCCACTCGGGCTGAAAACGCTTGTTTGGAACATTTCATTAATGTTGACTATAAATCATAAACTAAGCATTTTTCAGCTGAAATAATGAATGTAGTCCTCTTAATTCTTGCTTCTAAAGCATACGCAAGCAGAAATTTCAATGTACAATGATGTTTTTAAAAAAACAGTCAAAATGTGCTCCACTCGGGCTGAAAACGCTGTTGGGGACATTTCATTAATGTTGACTATAAATCATAAACTAAGCATTTTTCAGCTGAAATAATGAATGTAGTCCTCTTAATTCTTGCTTCTAAAGCATACGCAAGCAGAAATTTCAATGTACAATGATGTTTTTAAAAAAAACAGTCAAAATGTGCTCCACTCGGGCTGAAAACGCTGTTGGGGACATTACATTAATGTTGACTATAAATCATAAACTAAGCATTTTTCAGCTGAAATAATGAATGTAGTCCTCTTAATTCTTGCTTCTAAAGCATACGCAAGCAGAAATTTCAATGTACAATGATGTTTTTAAAAAAATGGTCAAAATGTGCTCCACTCGGGCTGAAAACGCTTGTTTGGAACATTTCATTAATGTTGACTATAAATCATAAACTAAGCATTTTTCAGCTGAAATAATGAATGTAGTCCTCTTAATTCTTGCTTCTAAAGCATACGCAAGCAGAAATTTCAATGTACAATGATGTTTTTAAAAAAACAGTCAAAATGTGCTCCACTCGGGCTGAAAACGCTTGTTTGGGACATTACATTAATGTTGACTATAAATCATAAACTAAGCATTTTTCAGCTGAAATAATGAATGTAGTCCTCTTAATTCTTGCTTCTAAAGCATACGCAAACAGAAATTTCAATGTAGAATGATGTTTTTAAAAAAACGGTCAAAATGTGCTCCACTCGGGCTGAAAACGCTTGTTTGGGACATTACATTAATGTTGACTATAAATCATAAACTAAGCATTTTTCAGCTGAAATAATGAATGTAGTCCTCTTAATTCTTGCTTCTAAAGCATACGCAAACAGAAATTTCAATGTACAATGATGTTTTTAAAAAAACGGTCAAAATGTGCTCCACTCGGGCTGAAAACGCTTGTTTGGAACATTTCATTAATGTTGACTATAAATCATAAACTAAGCATTTTTCAGCTGAAATAATGAATGTAGTCCTCTTAATTCTTGCTTCTAAAGCATACGCAAGCAGAAATTTCAATGTACAATGATGTTTTTAAAAAAAACAGTCAAAATGTGCTCCACTCGGGCTGAAAACGCTGTTGGGGACATTTCATTAATGTTGACTATAAATCATAAACTAAGCATTTTTCAGCTGAAATAATGAATGTAGTCCTCTTAATTCTTGCTTCTAAAGCATACGCAAGCAGAAATTTCAATGTACAATGATGTTTTTAAAAAAACAGTCAAAATGTGCTCCACTCGGGCTGAAAACGCTGTTGGGGACATTTCATTAATGTTGACTATAAATCAAAAACTAAGCATTTTTCAGCTGAAATAATGAATGTAGTCCTCTTAATTCTTGCTTCTAAAGCATACGCAAGCAGAAATTTCAATGTACAATGATGTTTTTAAAAAAACAGTCAAAATGTGCTCCACTCGGGCTGAAAACGCTTGTTTGGGACATTACATTAATGTTGACTATAAATCATAAACTAAGCATTTTTCAGCTGAAATAATGAATGTAGTCCTCTTAATTCTTGCTTCTAAAGCATACGCAAGCAGAAATTTCAATGTACAATGATGTTTTTAAAAAAATGGTCAAAATGTGCTCCACTCGGGCTGAAAACGCTTGTTTGGAACATTTCATTAATGTTGACTATAAATCATAAACTAAGCATTTTTCAGCTGAAATAATGAATGTAGTCCTCTTAATTCTTGCTTCTAAAGCATACGCAAGCAGAAATTTCAATGTACAATGATGTTTTTAAAAAAACAGTCAAAATGTGCTCCACTCGGGCTGAAAACGCTGTTGGGGACATTTCATTAATGTTGACTATAAATCATAAACTAAGCATTTTTCAGCTGAAATAATGAATGTAGTCCTCTTAATTCTTGCTTCTAAAGCATACGCAAGCAGAAATTTCAATGTACAATGATGTTTTTAAAAAAACAGTCAAAATGTGCTCCACTCGGGCTGAAAACGCTTGTTTGGGACATTACATTAATGTTGACTATAAATCATAAACTAAGCATTTTTCAGCTGAAATAATGAATGTAGTCCTCTTAATTCTTGCTTCTAAAGCATACGCAAGCAGAAATTTCAATGTACAATGATGTTTTTAAAAAAATGGTCAAAATGTGCTCCACTCGGGCTGAAAACGCTTGTTTGGAACATTTCATTAATGTTGACTATAAATCATAAACTAAGCATTTTTCAGCTGAAATAATGAATGTAGTCCTCTTAATTCTTGCTTCTAAAGCATACGCAAGCAGAAATTTCAATGTACAATGATGTTTTTAAAAAAACAGTCAAAATGTGCTCCACTCGGGCTGAAAACGCTTGTTTGGAACATTTCATTAATGTTGACTATAAATCATAAACTAAGCATTTTTCAGCTGAAATAATGAATGTAGTCCTCTTAATTCTTGCTTCTAAAGCATACGCAAGCAGAAATTTCAATGTACAATGATGTTTTTAAAAAAAACAGTCAAAATGTGCTCCACTCGGGCTGAAAATGCTGTTGGGGACATTTCATTAATGTTGACTATAAATCAAAAACTAAGCATTTTTCAGCTGAAATAATGAATGTAGTCCTCTTAATTCTTGCTTCTAAAGCATACGCAAGCAGAAATTCCAATGTACAATGATGTTTTTAAAAAAACAGTCAAAATGTGCTCCACTCGGGCTGAAAACGCTGTTGGGGACATTTCATTAATGTTGACTATAAATCATAAACTAAGCATTTTTCAGCTGAAATAATGAATGTAGTCCTCTTAATTCTTGCTTCTAAAGCATAAGCAAGCAGAAATTTTAATGTACAATGATGTTTTTAAAAAAACAGTCAAAATGTGCTCCACTCGGGCTGAAAACGCTTGTTTGGGACATTACATTAATGTTGACTATAAATCATAAACTAAGCATTTTTCAGCTGAAATAATGAATGTAGTCCTCTTAATTCTTGCTTCTAAAGCATACGCAAGCAGAAATTTCAATGTACAATGATGTTTTTAAAAAAATGGTCAAAATGTGCTCCACTCGGGCTGAAAACGCTTGTTTGGAACATTTCATTAATGTTGACTATAAATCATAAACTAAGCATTTTTCAGCTGAAATAATGAATGTAGTCCTCTTAATTCTTGCTTCTAAAGCATACGCAAGCAGAAATTTCAATGTACAATGATGTTTTTAAAAAAACAGTCAAAATGTGCTCCACTCGGGCTGAAAACGCTTGTTTGGGACATTACATTAATGTTGACTATAAATCATAAACTAAGCATTTTTCAGCTGAAATAATGAATGTAGTCCTCTTAATTCTTGCTTCTAAAGCATACGCAAACAGAAATTTCAATGTAGAATGATGTTTTTAAAAAAATGGTCAAAATGTGCTCCACTCGGGCTGAAAACGCTTGTTTGGGACATTACATTAATGTTGACTATAAATCATAAACTAAGCATTTTTCAGCTGAAATAATGAATGTAGTCCTCTTAATTCTTGCTTCTAAAGCATACGCAAGCAGAAATTTCAATGTACAATGATGTTTTTAAAAAAATGGTCAAAATGTGCTCCACTCGGGCTGAAAACGCTTGTTTGGAACATTTCATTAATGTTGACTATAAATCATAAACTAAGCATTTTTCAGCTGAAATAATGAATGTAGTCCTCTTAATTCTTGCTTCTAAAGCATACGCAAGCAGAAATTTCAATGTACAATGATGTTTTTAAAAAAACAGTCAAAATGTGCTCCACTCGGGCTGAAAACGCTTGTTTGGGACATTACATTAATGTTGACTATAAATCATAAACTAAGCATTTTTCAGCTGAAATAATGAATGTAGTCCTCTTAATTCTTGCTTCTAAAGCATACGCAAACAGAAATTTCAATGTAGAATGATGTTTTTAAAAAAACGGTCAAAATGTGCTCCACTCGGGCTGAAAACGCTTGTTTGGGACATTACATTAATGTTGACTATAAATCATAAACTAAGCATTTTTCAGCTGAAATAATGAATGTAGTCCTCTTAATTCTTGCTTCTAAAGCATACGCAAACAGAAATTTCAATGTACAATGATGTTTTTAAAAAAACGGTCAAAATGTGCTCCACTCGGGCTGAAAACGCTTGTTTGGAACATTTCATTAATGTTGACTATAAATCATAAACTAAGCATTTTTCAGCTGAAATAATGAATGTAGTCCTCTTAATTCTTGCTTCTAAAGCATACGGAAGCAGAAATTTCAATGTACAATGATGTTTTTAAAAAAAACAGTCAAAATGTGCTCCACTCGGGCTGAAAACGCTGTTGGGGACATTTCATTAATGTTGACTATAAATCATAAACTAAGCATTTTTCAGCTGAAATAATGAATGTAGTCCTCTTAATTCTTGCTTCTAAAGCATACGCAAGCAGAAATTTCAATGTACAATGATGTTTTTAAAAAAACAGTCAAAATGTGCTCCACTCGGGCTGAAAACGCTGTTGGGGACATTTCATTAATGTTGACTATAAATCAAAAACTAAGCATTTTTCAGCTGAAATAATGAATGTAGTCCTCTTAATTCTTGCTTCTAAAGCATACGCAAGCAGAAATTTCAATGTACAATGATGTTTTTAAAAAAACAGTCAAAATGTGCTCCACTCGGGCTGAAAACGCTTGTTTGGGACATTACATTAATGTTGACTATAAATCATAAACTAAGCATTTTTCAGCTGAAATAATGAATGTAGTCCTCTTAATTCTTGCTTCTAAAGCATACGCAAGCAGAAATTTCAATGTACAATGATGTTTTTAAAAAAATGGTCAAAATGTGCTCCACTCGGGCTGAAAACGCTTGTTTGGAACATTTCATTAATGTTGACTATAAATCATAAACTAAGCATTTTTCAGCTGAAATAATGAATGTAGTCCTCTTAATTCTTGCTTCTAAAGCATACGCAAGCAGAAATTTCAATGTACAATGATGTTTTTAAAAAAACAGTCAAAATGTGCTCCACTCGGGCTGAAAACGCTGTTGGGGACATTTCATTAATGTTGACTATAAATCATAAACTAAGCATTTTTCAGCTGAAATAATGAATGTAGTCCTCTTAATTCTTGCTTCTAAAGCATACGCAAGCAGAAATTTCAATGTACAATGATGTTTTTAAAAAAAACAGTCAAAATGTGCTCCACTCGGGCTGAAAACGCTGTTGGGGACATTACATTAATGTTGACTATAAATCATAAACTAAGCATTTTTCAGCTGAAATAATGAATGTAGTCCTCTTAATTCTTGCTTCTAAAGCATACGCAAGCAGAAATTTCAATGTACAATGATGTTTTTAAAAAAATGGTCAAAATGTGCTCCACTCGGGCTGAAAACGCTTGTTTGGAACATTTCATTAATGTTGACTATAAATCATAAACTAAGCATTTTTCAGCTGAAATAATGAATGTAGTCCTCTTAATTCTTGCTTCTAAAGCATACGCAAGCAGAAATTTCAATGTACAATGATGTTTTTAAAAAAACAGTCAAAATGTGCTCCACTCGGGCTGAAAACGCTTGTTTGGGACATTACATTAATGTTGACTATAAATCATAAACTAAGCATTTTTCAGCTGAAATAATGAATGTAGTCCTCTTAATTCTTGCTTCTAAAGCATACGCAAACAGAAATTTCAATGTAGAATGATGTTTTTAAAAAAACGGTCAAAATGTGCTCCACTCGGGCTGAAAACGCTTGTTTGGGACATTACATTAATGTTGACTATAAATCATAAACTAAGCATTTTTCAGCTGAAATAATGAATGTAGTCCTCTTAATTCTTGCTTCTAAAGCATACGCAAGCAGAAATTTCAATGTACAATGATGTTTTTAAAAAAAACAGTCAAAATGTGCTCCACTCGGGCTGAAAACGCTGTTGGGGACATTTCATTAATGTTGACTATAAATCATAAACTAAGCATTTTTCAGCTGAAATAATGAATGTAGTCCTCTTAATTCTTGCTTCTAAAGCATACGCAAGCAGAAATTTCAATGTACAATGATGTTTTTAAAAAAACAGTCAAAATGTGCTCCACTCGGGCTGAAAACGCTGTTGGGGACATTTCATTAATGTTGACCATAAATCAAAAACTAAGCATTTTTCAGCTGAAATAATGAATGTAGTCCTCTTAATTCTTGCTTCTAAAGCATACGCAAGCAGAAATTTCAATGTACAATGATGTTTTTAAAAAAACAGTCAAAATGTGCTCCACTCGGGCTGAAAACGCTTGTTTGGGACATTACATTAATGTTGACTATAAATCATAAACTAAGCATTTTTCAGCTGAAATAATGAATGTAGTCCTCTTAATTCTTGCTTCTAAAGCATACGCAAGCAGAAATTTCAATGTACAATGATGTTTTTAAAAAAAGGGTCAAAATGTGCTCCACTCGGGCTGAAAACGCTTGTTTGGAACATTTCATTAATGTTGACTATAAATCATAAACTAAGCATTTTTCAGCTGAAATAATGAATGTAGTCCTCTTAATTCTTGCTTCTAAAGCATACGCAAGCAGAAATTTCAATGTACAATGATGTTTTTAAAAAAACAGTCAAAATGTGCTCCACTCGGGCTGAAAACGCTGTTGGGGACATTTCATTAATGTTGACTATAAATCATAAACTAAGCATTTTTCAGCTGAAATAATGAATGTAGTCCTCTTAATTCTTGCTTCTAAAGCATACGCAAGCAGAAATTTCAATGTACAATGATGTTTTTAAAAAAACAGTCAAAATGTGCTCCACTCGGGCTGAAAACGCTTGTTTGGGACATTACATTAATGTTGACTATAAATCATAAACTAAGCATTTTTCAGCTGAAATAATGAATGTAGTCCTCTTAATTCTTGCTTCTAAAGCATACGCAAGCAGAAATTTCAATGTACAATGATGTTTTTAAAAAAATGGTCAAAATGTGCTCCACTCGGGCTGAAAACGCTTGTTTGGAACATTTCATTAATGTTGACTATAAATCATAAACTAAGCATTTTTCAGCTGAAATAATGAATGTAGTCCTCTTAATTCTTGCTTCTAAAGCATACGCAAGCAGAAATTTCAATGTACAATGATGTTTTTAAAAAAAACAGTCAAAATGTGCTCCACTCGGGCTGAAAACGCTGTTGGGGACATTTCATTAATGTTGACTATAAATCATAAACTAAGCATTTTTCAGCTGAAATAATGAATGTAGTCCTCTTAATTCTTGCTTCTAAAGCATACGCAAGCAGAAATTTCAATGTACAATGATGTTTTTAAAAAAATGGTCAAAATGTGCTCCACTCGGGCTGAAAAGGCTTGTTTGGAACATTTCATTAATGTTGACTATAAATCATAAACTAAGCATTTTTCAGCTGAAATAATGAATGTAGTCCTCTTAATTCTTGCTTCTAAAGCATACGCAAGCAGAAATTTCAATGTACAATGATGTTTTTAAAAAAATGGTCAAAATGTGCTCCACTCGGGCTGAAAACGCTTGTTTGGAACATTTCATTAATGTTGACTATAAATCATAAACTAAGCATTTTTCAGCTGAAATAATGAATGTAGTCCTCTTAATTCTTGCTTCTAAAGCATACGCAAGCAGAAATTTCAATGTACAATGATGTTTTTAAAAAAACGGTCAAAATGTGCTCCACTCGGGCTGAAAACGCTTGTTTGGGACATTACATTAATGTTGACTATAAATCATAAACTAAGCATTTTTCAGCTGAAATAATGAATGTAGTCCTCTTAATTCTTGCTTCTAAAGCATACGCAAGCAGAAATTTCAATGTACAATGATGTTTTTAAAAAAAACAGTCAAAATGTGCTCCACTCGGGCTGAAAACGCTGTTGGGGACATTACATTAATGTTGACTATAAATCATAAACTAAGCATTTTTCAGCTGAAATAATGAATGTAGTCCTCTTAATTCTTGCTTCTAAAGCATACGCAAGCAGAAATTTCAATGTACAATGATGTTTTTAAAAAAATGGTCAAAATGTGCTCCACTCGGGCTGAAAACGCTTGTTTGGAACATTTCATTAATGTTGACTATAAATCATAAACTAAGCATTTTTCAGCTGAAATAATGAATGTAGTCCTCTTAATTCTTGCTTCTAAAGCATACGCAAGCAGAAATTTCAATGTACAATGATGTTTTTAAAAAAACAGTCAAAATGTGCTCCACTCGGGCTGAAAACGCTTGTTTGGGACATTACATTAATGTTGACTATAAATCATAAACTAAGCATTTTTCAGCTGAAATAATGAATGTAGTCCTCTTAATTCTTGCTTCTAAAGCATACGCAAACAGAAATTTCAATGTAGAATGATGTTTTTAAAAAAACGGTCAAAATGTGCTCCACTCGGGCTGAAAACGCTTGTTTGGGACATTACATTAATGTTGACTATAAATCATAAACTAAGCATTTTTCAGCTGAAATAATGAATGTAGTCCTCTTAATTCTTGCTTCTAAAGCATACGCAAGCAGAAATTTCAATGTACAATGATGTTTTTAAAAAAAACAGTCAAAATGTGCTCCACTCGGGCTGAAAACGCTGTTGGGGACATTTCATTAATGTTGACTATAAATCATAAACTAAGCATTTTTCAGCTGAAATAATGAATGTAGTCCTCTTAATTCTTGCTTCTAAAGCATACGCAAGCAGAAATTTCAATGTACAATGATGTTTTTAAAAAAAGGGTCAAAATGTGCTCCACTCGGGCTGAAAACGCTGTTGGGGACATTTCATTAATGTTGACCATAAATCAAAAACTAAGCATTTTTCAGCTGAAATAATGAATGTAGTCCTCTTAATTCTTGCTTCTAAAGCATACGCAAGCAGAAATTTCAATGTACAATGATGTTTTTAAAAAAACAGTCAAAATGTGCTCCACTCGGGCTGAAAACGCTTGTTTGGGACATGACATTAATGTTGACTATAAATCATAAACTAAGCATTTTTCAGCTGAAATAATGAATGTAGTCCTCTTAATTCTTGCTTCTAAAGCATACGCAAGCAGAAATTTCAATGTACAATGATGTTTTTAAAAAAATGGTCAAAATGTGCTCCACTCGGGCTGAAAACGCTTGTTTGGAACATTTCATTAATGTTGACTATAAATCATAAACTAAGCATTTTTCAGCTGAAATAATGAATGTAGTCCTCTTAATTCTTGCTTCTAAAGCATACGCAAGCAGAAATTTCAATGTACAATGATGTTTTTAAAAAAACAGTCAAAATGTGCTCCACTCGGGCTGAAAACGCTGTTGGGGACATTTCATTAATGTTGACTATAAATCATAAACTAAGCATTTTTCAGCTGAAATAATGAATGTAGTCCTCTTAATTCTTGCTTCTAAAGCATACGCAAGCAGAAATTTCAATGTACAATGATGTTTTTAAAAAAACAGTCAAAATGTGCTCCACTCGGGCTGAAAACGCTTGTTTGGGACATTACATTAATGTTGACTATAAATCATAAACTAAGCATTTTTCAGCTGAAATAATGAATGTAGTCCTCTTAATTCTTGCTTCTAAAGCATACGCAAGCAGAAATTTCAATGTACAATGATGTTTTTAAAAAAATGGTCAAAATGTGCTCCACTCGGGCTGAAAACGCTTGTTTGGAACATTTCATTAATGTTGACTATAAATCATAAACTAAGCATTTTTCAGCTGAAATAATGAATGTAGTCCTCTTAATTCTTGCTTCTAAAGCATACGCAAGCAGAAATTTCAATGTACAATGATGTTTTTAAAAAAAACAGTCAAAATGTGCTCCACTCGGGCTGAAAACGCTGTTGGGGACATTTCATTAATGTTGACTATAAATCATAAACTAAGCATTTTTCAGCTGAAATAATGAATGTAGTCCTCTTAATTCTTGCTTCTAAAGCATACGCAAGCAGAAATTTCAATGTACAATGATGTTTTTAAAAAAATGGTCAAAATGTGCTCCACTCGGGCTGAAAAGGCTTGTTTGGAACATTTCATTAATGTTGACTATAAATCATAAACTAAGCATTTTTCAGCTGAAATAATGAATGTAGTCCTCTTAATTCTTGCTTCTAAAGCATACGCAAGCAGAAATTTCAATGTACAATGATGTTTTTAAAAAAATGGTCAAAATGTGCTCCACTCGGGCTGAAAACGCTTGTTTGGAACATTTCATTAATGTTGACTATAAATCATAAACTAAGCATTTTTCAGCTGAAATAATGAATGTAGTCCTCTTAATTCTTGCTTCTAAAGCATACGCAAGCAGAAATTTCAATGTACAATGATGTTTTTAAAAAAACGGTCAAAATGTGCTCCACTCGGGCTGAAAACGCTTGTTTGGGACATTACATTAATGTTGACTATAAATCATAAACTAAGCATTTTTCAGCTGAAATAATGAATGTAGTCCTCTTAATTCTTGCTTCTAAAGCATACGCAAGCAGAAATTTCAATGTACAATGATGTTTTTAAAAAAAACAGTCAAAATGTGCTCCACTCGGGCTGAAAACGCTGTTGGGGACATTACATTAATGTTGACTATAAATCATAAACTAAGCATTTTTCAGCTGAAATAATGAATGTAGTCCTCTTAATTCTTGCTTCTAAAGCATACGCAAGCAGAAATTTCAATGTACAATGATGTTTTTAAAAAAATGGTCAAAATGTGCTCCACTCGGGCTGAAAACGCTTGTTTGGAACATTTCATTAATGTTGACTATAAATCATAAACTAAGCATTTTTCAGCTGAAATAATGAATGTAGTCCTCTTAATTCTTGCTTCTAAAGCATACGCAAGCAGAAATTTCAATGTACAATGATGTTTTTAAAAAAACAGTCAAAATGTGCTCCACTCGGGCTGAAAACGCTTGTTTGGGACATTACATTAATGTTGACTATAAATCATAAACTAAGCATTTTTCAGCTGAAATAATGAATGTAGTCCTCTTAATTCTTGCTTCTAAAGCATACGCAAACAGAAATTTCAATGTAGAATGATGTTTTTAAAAAAACGGTCAAAATGTGCTCCACTCGGGCTGAAAACGCTTGTTTGGGACATTACATTAATGTTGACTATAAATCATAAACTAAGCATTTTTCAGCTGAAATAATGAATGTAGTCCTCTTAATTCTTGCTTCTAAAGCATACGCAAACAGAAATTTCAATGTACAATGATGTTTTTAAAAAAACGGTCAAAATGTGCTCCACTCGGGCTGAAAACGCTTGTTTGGAACATTTCATTAATGTTGACTATAAATCATAAACTAAGCATTTTTCAGCTGAAATAATGAATGTAGTCCTCTTAATTCTTGCTTCTAAAGCATACGCAAGCAGAAATTTCAATGTACAATGATGTTTTTAAAAAAACAGTCAAAATGTGCTCCACTCGGGCTGAAAACGCTGTTGGGGACATTTCATTAATGTTGACTATAAATCATAAACTAAGCATTTTTCAGCTGAAATAATGAATGTAGTCCTCTTAATTCTTGCTTCTAAAGCATACGCAAGCAGAAATTTCAATGTACAATGATGTTTTTAAAAAAACAGTCAAAATGTGCTCCACTCGGGCTGAAAACGCTGTTGGGGACATTTCATTAATGTTGACTATAAATCAAAAACTAAGCATTTTTCAGCTGAAATAATGAATGTAGTCCTCTTAATTCTTGCTTCTAAAGCATACGCAAGCAGAAATTTCAATGTACAATGATGTTTTTAAAAAAACAGTCAAAATGTGCTCCACTCGGGCTGAAAACGCTTGTTTGGGACATTACATTAATGTTGACTATAAATCATAAACTAAGCATTTTTCAGCTGAAATAATGAATGTAGTCCTCTTAATTCTTGCTTCTAAAGCATACGCAAGCAGAAATTTCAATGTACAATGATGTTTTTAAAAAAATGGTCAAAATGTGCTCCACTCGGGCTGAAAACGCTTGTTTGGAACATTTCATTAATGTTGACTATAAATCATAAACTAAGCATTTTTCAGCTGAAATAATGAATGTAGTCCTCTTAATTCTTGCTTCTAAAGCATACGCAAGCAGAAATTTCAATAAACAATGATGTTTTTAAAAAAACAGTCAAAATGTGCTCCACTCGGGCTGAAAACGCTTGTTTGGAACATTTCATTAATGTTGACTATAAATCATAAACTAAGCATTTTTCAGCTGAAATAATGAATGTAGTCCTCTTAATTCTTGCTTCTAAAGCATACGCAAGCAGAAATTTCAATGTACAATGATGTTTTTAAAAAAAACAGTCAAAATGTGCTCCACTCGGGCTGAAAATGCTGTTGGGGACATTTCATTAATGTTGACTATAAATCAAAAACTAAGCATTTTTCAGCTGAAATAATGAATGTAGTCCTCTTAATTCTTGCTTCTAAAGCATACGCAAGCAGAAATTCCAATGTACAATGATGTTTTTAAAAAAACAGTCAAAATGTGCTCCACTCGGGCTGAAAACGCTGTTGGGGACATTTCATTAATGTTGACTATAAATCATAAACTAAGCATTTTTCAGCTGAAATAATGAATGTAGTCCTCTTAATTCTTGCTTCTAAAGCATAAGCAAGCAGAAATTTTAATGTACAATGATGTTTTTAAAAAAACAGTCAAAATGTGCTCCACTCGGGCTGAAAACGCTTGTTTGGGACATTACATTAATGTTGACTATAAATCATAAACTAAGCATTTTTCAGCTGAAATAATGAATGTAGTCCTCTTAATTCTTGCTTCTAAAGCATACGCAAGCAGAAATTTCAATGTACAATGATGTTTTTAAAAAAATGGTCAAAATGTGCTCCACTCGGGCTGAAAACGCTTGTTTGGAACATTTCATTAATGTTGACTATAAATCATAAACTAAGCATTTTTCAGCTGAAATAATGAATGTAGTCCTCTTAATTCTTGCTTCTAAAGCATACGCAAGCAGAAATTTCAATGTACAATGATGTTTTTAAAAAAACAGTCAAAATGTGCTCCACTCGGGCTGAAAACGCTTGTTTGGGACATTACATTAATGTTGACTATAAATCATAAACTAAGCATTTTTCAGCTGAAATAATGAATGTAGTCCTCTTAATTCTTGCTTCTAAAGCATACATACAGAAATTTCAATGTAGAATGATGTTTTTAAAAAAACGGTCAAAATGTGCTCCACTCGGGCTGAAAACGCTTGTTTGGGACATTACATTAATGTTGACTATAAATCATAAACTAAGCATTTTTCAGCTGAAATAATGAATGTAGTCCTCTTAATTCTTGCTTCTAAAGCATACGCAAGCAGAAATTTCAATGTACAATGATGTTTTTAAAAAAATGGTCAAAATGTGCTCCACTCGGGCTGAAAACGCTTGTTTGGAACATTTCATTAATGTTGACTATAAATCATAAACTAAGCATTTTTCAGCTGAAATAATGAATGTAGTCCTCTTAATTCTTGCTTCTAAAGCATACGCAAGCAGAAATTTCAATGTACAATGATGTTTTTAAAAAAACAGTCAAAATGTGCTCCACTCGGGCTGAAAACGCTTGTTTGGGACATTACATTAATGTTGACTATAAATCATAAACTAAGCATTTTTCAGCTGAAATAATGAATGTAGTCCTCTTAATTCTTGCTTCTAAAGCATACGCAAACAGAAATTTCAATGTAGAATGATGTTTTTAAAAAAACGGTCAAAATGTGCTCCACTCGGGCTGAAAACGCTTGTTTGGGACATTACATTAATGTTGACTATAAATCATAAACTAAGCATTTTTCAGCTGAAATAATGAATGTAGTCCTCTTAATTCTTGCTTCTAAAGCATACGCAAACAGAAATTTCAATGTACAATGATGTTTTTAAAAAAACGGTCAAAATGTGCTCCACTCGGGCTGAAAACGCTTGTTTGGAACATTTCATTAATGTTGACTATAAATCATAAACTAAGCATTTTTCAGCTGAAATAATGAATGTAGTCCTCTTAATTCTTGCTTCTAAAGCATACGGAAGCAGAAATTTCAATGTACAATGATGTTTTTAAAAAAAACAGTCAAAATGTGCTCCACTCGGGCTGAAAACGCTGTTGGGGACATTTCATTAATGTTGACTATAAATCATAAACTAAGCATTTTTCAGCTGAAATAATGAATGTAGTCCTCTTAATTCTTGCTTCTAAAGCATACGCAAGCAGAAATTTCAATGTACAATGATGTTTTTAAAAAAACAGTCAAAATGTGCTCCACTCGGGCTGAAAACGCTGTTGGGGACATTTCATTAATGTTGACTATAAATCAAAAACTAAGCATTTTTCAGCTGAAATAATGAATGTAGTCCTCTTAATTCTTGCTTGTAAAGCATACGCAAGCAGAAATTTCAATGTACAATGATGTTTTTAAAAAAACAGTCAAAATGTGCTCCACTCAGGCTGAAAACGCTTGTTTGGGACATTACATTAATGTTGACTATAAATCATAAACTAAGCATTTTTCAGCTGAAATAATGAATGTAGTCCTCTTAATTCTTGCTTCTAAAGCATACGCAAGCAGAAATTTCAATGTACAATGATGTTTTTAAAAAAATGGTCAAAATGTGCTCCACTCGGGCTGAAAACGCTGTTGGGGACATTTCATTAATGTTGACTATAAATCAAAAACTAAGCATTTTTCAGCTGAAATAATGAATGTAGTCCTCTTAATTCTTGCTACTAAAGCATACGCAAGCAGAAATTTCAATGTACAATGATGTTTTTAAAAAAACAGTCAAAATGTGCTCCACTCGGGCTGAAAACGCTTGTTTGGGACATTACATTAATGTTGACTATAAATCATAAACTAAGCATTTTTTAGCTGAAATATTGAATGTAGTCCTCTTAATTCTTGCTTCTAAAGCATACGCAAGCAGAAATTTCAATGTACAATGATGTTTTTAAAAAAATGGTCAAAATGTGCTCCACTCGGGCTGAAAACGCTTGTTTGGAACATTTCATTAATGTTGACTATAAATCATAAACTAAGCATTTTTCAGCTGAAATAATGAATGTAGTCCTCTTAATTCTTGCTTCTAAAGCATACGCAAGCAGAAATTTCAATGTACAATGATGTTTTTAAAAAAACAGTCAAAATGTGCTCCACTCGGGCTGAAAACGCTTGTTTGGGACATTACATTAATGTTGACTATAAATCATAAACTAAGCATTTTTCAGCTGAAATAATGAATGTAGTCCTCTTAATTCTTGCTTCTAAAGCATACGCAAACAGAAATTTCAATGTAGAATGATGTTTTTAAAAAAACGGTCAAAATGTGCTCCACTCGGGCTGAAAACGCTTGTTTGGGACATTACATTAATGTTGACTATAAATCATAAACTAAGCATTTTTCAGCTGAAATAATGAATGTAGTCCTCTTAATTCTTGCTTCTAAAGCATACGCAAGCAGAAATTTCAATGTACAATGATGTTTTTAAAAAAACAGTCAAAATGTGCTCCACTCGGGCGGAAAACGCTTGTTTGGAACATTTCATTAATGTTGACTATAAATCATAAACTAAGCATTTTTCAGCTGAAATAATGAATGTAGTCCTCTTAATTCTTGCTTCTAAAGCATACGCAAGCAGAAATTTCAATGTACAATGATGTTTTTAAAAAAATGGTCAAAATGTGCTCCACTCGGGCTGAAAACGCTTGTTTGGAACATTTCATTAATGTTGACTATAAATCATAAACTAAGCATTTTTCAGCTGAAATAATGAATGTAGTCCTCTTAATTCTTGCTTCTAAAGCATACGCAAGCAGAAATTTCAATGTACAATGATGTTTTTAAAAAAACGGTCAAAATGTGCTCCACTCGGGCTGAAAACGCTTGTTTGGGACATTACATTAATGTTGACTATAAATCATAAACTAAGCATTTTTCAGCTGAAATAATGAATGTAGTCCTCTTAATTCTTGCTTCTAAAGCATACGCAAGCAGAAATTTCAATGTACAATGATGTTTTTAAAAAAAACAGTCAAAATGTGCTCCACTCGGGCTGAAAACGCTGTTGGGGACATTACATTAATGTTGACTATAAATCATAAACTAAGCATTTTTCAGCTGAAATAATGAATGTAGTCCTCTTAATTCTTGCTTCTAAAGCATACGCAAGCAGAAATTTCAATGTACAATGATGTTTTTAAAAAAATGGTCAAAATGTGCTCCACTCGGGCTGAAAACGCTTGTTTGGAACATTTCATTAATGTTGACTATAAATCATAAACTAAGCATTTTTCAGCTGAAATAATGAATGTAGTCCTCTTAATTCTTGCTTCTAAAGCATACGCAAGCAGAAATTTCAATGTACAATGATGTTTTTAAAAAAATGGTCAAAATGTGCTCCACTCGGGCTGAAAACGCTTGTTTGGAACATTTCATTAATGTTGACTATAAATCATAAACTAAGCATTTTTCAGCTGAAATAATGAATGTAGTCCTCTTAATTCTTGCTTCTAAAGCATACGCAAGCAGAAATTTCAATGTACAATGATGTTTTTAAAAAAACGGTCAAAATGTGCTCCACTCGGGCTGAAAACGCTTGTTTGGGACATTACATTAATGTTGACTATAAATCATAAACTAAGCATTTTTCAGCTGAAATAATGAATGTAGTCCTCTTAATTCTTGCTTCTAAAGCATACGCAAGCAGAAATTTCAATGTACAATGATGTTTTTAAAAAAAACAGTCAAAATGTGCTCCACTCGGGCTGAAAACGCTGTTGGGGACATTACATTAATGTTGACTATAAATCATAAACTAAGCATTTTTCAGCTGAAATAATGAATGTAGTCCTCTTAATTCTTGCTTCTAAAGCATACGCAAGCAGAAATTTCAATGTACAATGATGTTTTTAAAAAAATGGTCAAAATGTGCTCCACTCGGGCTGAAAACGCTTGTTTGGAACATTTCATTAATGTTGACTATAAATCATAAACTAAGCATTTTTCAGCTGAAATAATGAATGTAGTCCTCTTAATTCTTGCTTCTAAAGCATACGCAAGCAGAAATTTCAATGTACAATGATGTTTTTAAAAAAACAGTCAAAATGTGCTCCACTCGGGCTGAAAACGCTTGTTTGGGACATTACATTAATGTTGACTATAAATCATAAACTAAGCATTTTTCAGCTGAAATAATGAATGTAGTCCTCTTAATTCTTGCTTCTAAAGCATACGCAAACAGAAATTTCAATGTAGAATGATGTTTTTAAAAAAACGGTCAAAATGTGCTCCACTCGGGCTGAAAACGCTTGTTTGGGACATTACATTAATGTTGACTATAAATCATAAACTAAGCATTTTTCAGCTGAAATAATGAATGTAGTCCTCTTAATTCTTGCTTCTAAAGCATACGCAAACAGAAATTTCAATGTACAATGATGTTTTTAAAAAAACGGTCAAAATGTGCTCCACTCGGGCTGAAAACGCTTGTTTGGAACATTTCATTAATGTTGACTATAAATCATAAACTAAGCATTTTTCAGCTGAAATAATGAATGTAGTCCTCTTAATTCTTGCTTCTAAAGCATACGCAAGCAGAAATTTCAATGTACAATGATGTTTTTAAAAAAACAGTCAAAATGTGCTCCACTCGGGCTGAAAACGCTTGTTTGGGACATTACATTAATGTTGACTATAAATCATAAACTAAGCATTTTTCAGCTGAAATAATGAATGTAGTCCTCTTAATTCTTGCTTCTAAAGCATACGCAAGCAGAAATTTCAATGTACAATGATGTTTTTAAAAAAATGGTCAAAATGTGCTCCACTCGGGCTGAAAACGCTTGTTTGGAACATTTCCTTAATGTTGACTATAAATCATAAACTAAGCATTTTTCAGCTGAAATAATGAATGTAGTCCTCTTAATTCTTGCTTCTAAAGCATACGCAAGCAGAAATTTCAATGTACAATGATGTTTTTAAAAAAACAGTCAAAATGTGCTCCACTCGGGCTGAAAACGCTTGTTTGGGACATTACATTAATGTTGACTATAAATCATAAACTAAGCATTTTTCAGCTGAAATAATGAATGTAGTCCTCTTAATTCTTGCTTCTAAAGCATACGCAAGCAGAAATTTCAATGTACAATGATGTTTTTAAAAAAACAGTCAAAATGTGCTCCACTCGGGCTGAAAACGCTTGTTTGGGACATTACATTAATGTTGACTATAAATCATAAACTAAGCATTTTTCAGCTGAAATAATGAATGTAGTCCTCTTAATTCTTGCTTCTAAAGCATACGCAAACAGAAATTTCAATGTAGAATGATGTTTTTAAAAAAACAGTCAAAATGTGCTCCACTCGGGCTGAAAACGCTTGTTTGGGACATTACATTAATGTTGACTATAAATCATAAACTAAGCATTTTTCAGCTGAAATAATGAATGTAGTCCTCTTAATTCTTGCTTCTAAAGCATACGCAAACATAAATTTCAATGTACAATGATGTTTTTAAAAAAACGGTCAAAATGTGCTCCACTCGGGCTGAAAACGCTTGTTTGGAACATTTCATTAATGTTGACTATAAATCATAAACTAAGCATTTTTCAGCTGAAATAATGAATGTAGTCCTCTTAATTCTTGCTTCTAAAGCATACGCAAGCAGAAATTTCAATGTACAATGATGTTTTTAAAAAAAACAGTCAAAATGTGCTCCACTCGGGCTGAAAACGCTGTTGGGGACATTTCATTAATGTTGACTATAAATCATAAACTAAGCATTTTTCAGCTGAAATAATGAATGTAGTCCTCTTAATTCTTGCTTCTAAAGCATACGCAAGCAGAAATTTCAATGTACAATGATGTTTTTAAAAAAAACAGTCAAAATGTGCTCCACTCGGGCTGAAAACGCTGTTGGGGACATTACATTAATGTTGACTATAAATCATAAACTAAGCATTTTTCAGCTGAAATAATGAATGTAGTCCTCTTAATTCTTGCTTCTAAAGCATACGCAAGCAGAAATTTCAATGTACAATGATGTTTTTAAAAAAATGGTCAAAATGTGCTCCACTCGGGCTGAAAACGCTTGTTTGGAACATTTCATTAATGTTGACTATAAATCATAAACTAAGCATTTTTCAGCTGAAATAATGAATGTAGTCCTCTTAATTCTTGCTTCTAAAGCATACGCAAGCAGAAATTTCAATGTACAATGATGTTTTTAAAAAAACAGTCAAAATGTGCTCCACTCGGGCTGAAAACGCTTGTTTGGGACATTACATTAATGTTGACTATAAATCATAAACTAAGCATTTTTCAGCTGAAATAATGAATGTAGTCCTCTTAATTCTTGCTTCTAAAGCATACGCAAACAGAAATTTCAATGTAGAATGATGTTTTTAAAAAACGGTCAAAATGTGCTCCACTCGGGCTGAAAACGCTTGTTTGGGACATTACATTAATGTTGACTATAAATCATAAACTAAGCATTTTTCAGCTGAAATAATGAATGTAGTCCTCTTAATTCTTGCTTCTAAAGCATACGCAAACAGAAATTTCAATGTACAATGATGTTTTTAAAAAAACGGTCAAAATGTGCTCCACTCGGGCTGAAAACGCTTGTTTGGAACATTTCATTAATGTTGACTATAAATCATAAACTAAGCATTTTTCAGCTGAAATAATGAATGTAGTCCTCTTAATTCTTGCTTCTAAAGCATACGCAAGCAGAAATTTCAATGTACAATGATGTTTTTAAAAAAAACAGTCAAAATGTGCTCCACTCGGGCTGAAAACGCTGTTGGGGACATTTCATTAATGTTGACTATAAATCATAAACTAAGCATTTTTCAGCTGAAATAATGAATGTAGTCCTCTTAATTCTTGCTTCTAAAGCATACGCAAGCAGAAATTTCAATGTACAATGATGTTTTTAAAAAAACAGTCAAAATGTGCTCCACTCGGGCTGAAAACGCTGTTGGGGACATTTCATTAATGTTGACTATAAATCATAAACTAAGCATTTTTCAGCTGAAATAATGAATGTAGTCCTCTTAATTCTTGCTTCTAAAGCATACGCAAGCAGAAATTTCAATGTACAATGATGTTTTTAAAAAAAACAGTCAAAATGTGCTCCACTCGGGCTGAAAACGCTGTTGGGGACATTACATTAATGTTGACTATAAATCATAAACTAAGCATTTTTCAGCTGAAATAATGAATGTAGTCCTCTTAATTCTTGCTTCTAAAGCATACGCAAGCAGAAATTTCAATGTACAATGATGTTTTTAAAAAAATGGTCAAAATGTGCTCCACTCGGGCTGAAAACGCTTGTTTGGAACATTTCATTAATGTTGACTATAAATCATAAACTAAGCATTTTTCAGCTGAAATAATGAATGTAGTCCTCTTAATTCTTGCTTCTAAAGCATACGCAAGCAGAAATTTCAATGTACAATGATGTTTTTAAAAAAACAGTCAAAATGTGCTCCACTCGGGCTGAAAACGCTTGTTTGGGACATTACATTAATGTTGACTATAAATCATAAACTAAGCATTTTTCAGCTGAAATAATGAATGTAGTCCTCTTAATTCTTGCTTCTAAAGCATACGCAAACAGAAATTTCAATGTAGAATGATGTTTTTAAAAAACGGTCAAAATGTGCTCCACTCGGGCTGAAAACGCTTGTTTGGGACATTACATTAATGTTGACTATAAATCATAAACTAAGCATTTTTCAGCTGAAATAATGAATGTAGTCCTCTTAATTCTTGCTTCTAAAGCATACGCAAACAGAAATTTCAATGTACAATGATGTTTTTAAAAAAACGGTCAAAATGTGCTCCACTCGGGCTGAAAACGCTTGTTTGGAACATTTCATTAATGTTGACTATAAATCATAAACTAAGCATTTTTCAGCTGAAATAATGAATGTAGTCCTCTTAATTCTTGCTTCTAAAGCATACGCAAGCAGAAATTTCAATGTACAATGATGTTTTTAAAAAAAACAGTCAAAATGTGCTCCACTCGGGCTGAAAACGCTGTTGGGGACATTTCATTAATGTTGACTATAAATCATAAACTAAGCATTTTTCAGCTGAAATAATGAATGTAGTCCTCTTAATTCTTGCTTCTAAAGCATACGCAAGCAGAAATTTCAATGTACAATGATGTTTTTAAAAAAACAGTCAAAATGTGCTCCACTCGGGCTGAAAACGCTGTTGGGGACATTTCATTAATGTTGACTATAAATCATAAACTAAGCATTTTTCAGCTGAAATAATGAATGTAGTCCTCTTAATTCTTGCTTCTAAAGCATACGCAAGCAGAAATTTCAATGTACAATGATGTTTTTAAAAAAAACAGTCAAAATGTGCTCCACTCGGGCTGAAAACGCTGTTGGGGACATTACATTAATGTTGACTATAAATCATAAACTAAGCATTTTTCAGCTGAAATAATGAATGTAGTCCTCTTAATTCTTGCTTCTAAAGCATACGCAAGCAGAAATTTCAATGTACAATGATGTTTTTAAAAAAATGGTCAAAATGTGCTCCACTCGGGCTGAAAACGCTTGTTTGGAACATTTCATTAATGTTGACTATAAATCATAAACTAAGCATTTTTCAGCTGAAATAATGAATGTAGTCCTCTTAATTCTTGCTTCTAAAGCATACGCAAGCAGAAATTTCAATGTACAATGATGTTTTTAAAAAAACAGTCAAAATGTGCTCCACTCGGGCTGAAAACGCTTGTTTGGGACATTACATTAATGTTGACTATAAATCATAAACTAAGCATTTTTCAGCTGAAATAATGAATGTAGTCCTCTTAATTCTTGCTTCTAAAGCATACGCAAACAGAAATTTCAATGTAGAATGATGTTTTTAAAAAACGGTCAAAATGTGCTCCACTCGGGCTGAAAACGCTTGTTTGGGACATTACATTAATGTTGACTATAAATCATAAACTAAGCATTTTTCAGCTGAAATAATGAATGTAGTCCTCTTAATTCTTGCTTCTAAAGCATACGCAAACAGAAATTTCAATGTACAATGATGTTTTTAAAAAAACGGTCAAAATGTGCTCCACTCGGGCTGAAAACGCTTGTTTGGAACATTTCATTAATGTTGACTATAAATCATAAACTAAGCATTTTTCAGCTGAAATAATGAATGTAGTCCTCTTAATTCTTGCTTCTAAAGCATACGCAAGCAGAAATTTCAATGTACAATGATGTTTTTAAAAAAAACAGTCAAAATGTGCTCCACTCGGGCTGAAAACGCTGTTGGGGACATTTCATTAATGTTGACTATAAATCATAAACTAAGCATTTTTCAGCTGAAATAATGAATGTAGTCCTCTTAATTCTTGCTTCTAAAGCATACGCAAGCAGAAATTTCAATGTACAATGATGTTTTTAAAAAAACAGTCAAAATGTGCTCCACTCGGGCTGAAAACGCTTGTTTGGGACATTACATTAATGTTGACTATAAATCATAAACTAAGCATTTTTCAGCTGAAATAATGAATGTAGTCCTCTTAATTCTTGCTTCTAAAGCATACGCAAACAGAAATTTCAATGTACAATGATGTTTTTAAAAAAACAGTCAAAATGTGCTCCACTCGGGCTGAAAACGCTGTTGGGGACATTTCATTAATGTTGACTATAAATCAAAAACTAAGCATTTTTCAGCTGAAATAATGAATGTAGTCCTCTTAATTCTTGCTTCTAAAGCATACGCAAGCAGAAATTTCAATGTACAATGATGTTTTTAAAAAAACAGTCAAAATGTGCTCCACTCGGGCTGAAAACGCTTGTTTGGGACATTACATTAATGTTGACTATAAATCATAAACTAAGCATTTTTCAGCTGAAATAATGAATGTAGTCCTCTTAATTCTTGCTTCTAAAGCATACGCAAAAAGAAATTTCAATGTACAATGATGTTTTTAAAAAAACAGTCAAAATGTGCTCCACTCGGGCTGAAAACGCTTGTTTGGGACATTACATTAATGTTAACTATAAATCATAAACTAAGCATTTTTCAGCTGAAATAATGAATGTAGTCCTCTTAATTCTTGCTTCTAAAGCATACGCAAGCAGAAATTTCAATGTACAATGATGTTTTTAGAAAAAACAGTCAAAATGCGCTCCACTCGGGCTGAAAACGCTGTTGGGGACATTTCATTAATGTTGACTACAAATCAAAAACTAAGCATTTTTCAGCTGAAATAATGAATGTAGTCCTCTTAATTCTTGCTTCTAAAGCATACGCAAGCAGAAATTTCAATGTACAATGATGTTTTTAAAAAAAGGGTCAAAATGTGCTCCACTCGGGCTGAAAACGCTTGTTTGGAACATTTCATTAATGTTGACTATAAATCATAAACTAAGCATTTTTCAGCTGAAATAATGAATGTAGTCCTCTTAATTCTTGCTTCTAAAGCATACGCAAGCAGAAATTTCAATGTACAATGATGTTTTTAAAAAAGCAGTCAAAATGTGCTCCACTCGGGCTGAAAACGCTTGTTTGGGACATGACATTAATGTTGACTATAAATCATAAACTAAGCATTTTTCAGCTGAAATAATGAATGTAGTCCTCTTAATTCTTGCTTCTAAAGCATACGCAAAAAGAAATTTCAATGTACAATGATGTTTTTTAAAAAACGGTCAAAATGTGCTCCACTCGGGCTGAAAACGCTTGTTCGGAACATTTCCTTAATGTTGACTATAAATCATAAACTAAGCATTTTTCAGCTGAAATAATGAATGTAGTCCTCTTAATTCTTGCTTCTAAAGCATACGCAAGCAGAAATTTCAATGTACAATGATGTTTTTAAAAAAAGGGTCAAAATGCGCTCCACTCGGGCTGAAAACGCTGTTGGGGACATTTCATTAATGTTGACTACAAATCAAAAACTAAGCATTTTTCAGCTGAAATAATGAATGTAGTCCTCTTAATTCTTGCTTCTAAAGCATACGCAAGCAGAAATTTCAATGTACAATGATGTTTTTAAAAAAAGGGTCAAAATGTGCTCCACTCGGGCTGAAAACGCTTGTTTGGAACATTTCATTAATGTTGACTATAAATCATAAACTAAGCATTTTTCAGCTGAAATAATGAATGTAGTCCTCTTAATTCTTGCTTCTAAAGCATACGCAAGCAGAAATTTCAATGTACAATGATGTTTTTAAAAAAACAGTCAAAATGTGCTCCACTCGGGCTGAAAACGCTTGTTTGGGACATGACATTAATGTTGACTATAAATCATAAACTAAGCATTTTTCAGCTGAAATAATGAATGTAGTCCTCTTAATTCTTGCTTCTAAAGCATACGCAAGCAGAAATTTCAATGTACAATGATGTTTTTAAAAAAACAGTCAAAATGTGCTCCACTCGGGCTGAAAACGCTTGTTTGGGACATTACATTAATGTTGACTATAAATCATAAACTAAGCATTTTTCAGCTGAAATAATGAATGTAGTCCTCTTAATTCTTGCTTCTAAAGCATACGCAAAAAGAAATTTCAATGTACAATGATGTTTTTTAAAAAACGGTCAAAATGTGCTCCACTCGGGCTGAAAACGCTTGTTCGGAACATTTCCTTAATGTTGACTATAAATCATAAACTAAGCATTTTTCAGCTGAAATAATGAATGTAGTCCTCTTAATTCTTGCTTCTAAAGCATACGCAAGCAGAAATTTCAATGTACAATGATGTTTTTAAAAAAAACAGTCAAAATGCGCTCCACTCGGGCTGAAAACGCTGTTGGGGACATTTCATTAATGTTGACTACAAATCAAAAACTAAGCATTTTTCAGCTGAAATAATGAATGTAGTCCTCTTAATTCTTGCTTCTAAAGCATACGCAAGCAGAAATTTCAATGTACAATGATGTTTTTAAAAAAAGGGTCAAAATGTGCTCCACTCGGGCTGAAAACGCTTGTTTGGAACATTTCATTAATGTTGACTATAAATCATAAACTAAGCATTTTTCAGCTGAAATAATGAATGTAGTCCTCTTAATTCTTGCTTCTAAAGCATACGCAAGCAGAAATTTCAATGTACAATGATGTTTTTAAAAAAACAGTCAAAATGTGCTCCACTCGGGCTGAAAACGCTTGTTTGGGACATGACATTAATGTTGACTATAAATCATAAACTAAGCATTTTTCAGCTGAAATAATGAATGTAGTCCTCTTAATTCTTGCTTCTAAAGCATACGCAAGCAGAAATTTCAATGTACAATGATGTTTTTAAAAAAAGGGTCAAAATGTGCTCCACTCGGGCTGAAAACGCTTGTTTGGAACATTTCATTAATGTTGACTATAAATCATAAACTAAGCATTTTTCAGCTGAAATAATGAATGTAGTCCTCTTAATTCTTGCTTCTAAAGCATACGCAAGCAGAAATTTCAATGTACAATGATGTTTTTAAAAAAGCAGTCAAAATGTGCTCCACTCGGGCTGAAAACGCTTGTTTGGGACATGACATTAATGTTGACTATAAATCATAAACTAAGCATTTTTCAGCTGAAATAATGAATGTAGTCCTCTTAATTCTTGCTTCTAAAGCATACGCAAAAAGAAATTTCAATGTACAATGATGTTTTTTAAAAAACGGTCAAAATGTGCTCCACTCGGGCTGAAAACGCTTGTTCGGAACATTTCCTTAATGTTGACTATAAATCATAAACTAAGCATTTTTCAGCTGAAATAATGAATGTAGTCCTCTTAATTCTTGCTTCTAAAGCATACGCAAGCAGAAATTTCAATGTACAATGATGTTTTTAAAAAAAACAGTCAAAATGCGCTCCACTCGGGCTGAAAACGCTGTTGGGGACATTTCATTAATGTTGACTACAAATCAAAAACTAAGCATTTTTCAGCTGAAATAATGAATGTAGTCCTCTTAATTCTTGCTTCTAAAGCATACGCAAGCAGAAATTTCAATGTACAATGATGTTTTTAAAAAAAGGGTCAAAATGTGCTCCACTCGGGCTGAAAACGCTTGTTTGGAACATTTCATTAATGTTGACTATAAATCATAAACTAAGCATTTTTCAGCTGAAATAATGAATGTAGTCCTCTTAATTCTTGCTTCTAAAGCATACGCAAGCAGAAATTTCAATGTACAATGATGTTTTTAAAAAAACAGTCTAAATGTGCTCCACTCGGGCTGAAAACGCTTGTTTGGGACATGACATTAATGTTGACTATAAATCATAAACTAAGCATTTTTCAGCTGAAATAATGAATGTAGTCCTCTTAATTCTTGCTTCTAAAGCATACGCAAAAAGAAATTTCAATGTACAATGATGTTTTTTAAAAAACGGTCAAAATGTGCTCCACTCGGGCTGAAAACGCTTGTTCGGAACATTTCCTTAATGTTGACTATAAATCATAAACTAAGCATTTTTCAGCTGAAATAATGAATGTAGTCCTCTTAATTCTTGCTTCTAAAGCATACGCAAGCAGAAATTTCAATGTACAATGATGTTTTTAAAAAAAACAGTCAAAATGCGCTCCACTCGGGCTGAAAACGCTGTTGGGGACATTTCATTAATGTTGACTACAAATCAAAAACTAAGCATTTTTCAGCTGAAATAATGAATGTAGTCCTCTTAATTCTTGCTTCTAAAGCATACGCAAGCAGAAATTTCAATGTACAATGATGTTTTTAAAAAAGGGTCAAAATGTGCTCCACTCGGGCTGAAAACGCTTGTTTGGAACATTTCATTAATGTTGACTATAAATCATAAACTAAGCATTTTTCAGCTGAAATAATGAATGTAGTCCTCTTAATTCTTGCTTCTAAAGCATACGCAAGCAGAAATTTCAATGTACAATGATGTTTTTAAAAAAGCAGTCAAAATGTGCTCCACTCGGGCTGAAAACGCTTGTTTGGGACATGACATTAATGTTGACTATAAATCATAAACTAAGCATTTTTCAGCTGAAATAATGAATGTAGTCCTCTTAATTCTTGCTTCTAAAGCATACGCAAAAAGAAATTTCAATGTACAATGATGTTTTTTAAAAAACGTTCAAAATGTGCTCCACTCGGGCTGAAAACGCTTGTTCGGAACATTTCCTTAATGTTGACTATAAATCATAAACTAAGCATTTTTCAGCTGAAATAATGAATGTAGTCCTCTTAATTCTTGCTTCTAAAGCATACGCAAGCAGAAATTTCAATGTACAATGATGTTTTTAAAAAAAACAGTCAAAATGCGCTCCACTCGGGCTGAAAACGCTGTTGGGGACATTTCATTAATGTTGACTACAAATCAAAAACTAAGCATTTTTCAGCTGAAATAATGAATGTAGTCCTCTTAATTCTTGCTTCTAAAGCATACGCAAGCAGAAATTTCAATGTACAATGATGTTTTTAAAAAAAGGGTCAAAATGTGCTCCACTCGGGCTGAAAACGCTTGTTTGGAACATTTCATTAATGTTGACTATAAATCATAAACTAAGCATTTTTCAGCTGAAATAATGAATGTAGTCCTCTTAATTCTTGCTTCTAAAGCATACGCAAGCAGAAATTTCAATGTACAATGATGTTTTTAAAAAAACAGTCAAAATGTGCTCCACTCGGGCTGAAAACGCTTGTTTGGGACATGACATTAATGTTGACTATAAATCATAAACTAAGCATTTTTCAGCTGAAATAATGAATGTAGTCCTCTTAATTCTTGCTTCTAAAGCATACGCAAAAAGAAATTTCAATGTACAATGATGTTTTTTAAAAAATGGTCAAAATGTGCTCCACTCGGGCTGAAAACGCTTGTTCGGAACATTTCCTTAATGTTGACTATAAATCATAAACTAAGCATTTTTCAGCTGAAATAATGAATGTAGTCCTCTTAATTCTTGCTTCTAAAGCATACGCAAGCAGAAATTTCAATGTACAATGATGTTTTTAAAAAAAACAGTCAACATGCGCTCCACTCGGGCTGAAAACGCTGTTGGGGACATTTCATTAATGTTGACTACAAATCAAAAACTAAGCATTTTTCAGCTGAAATAATGAATGTAGTCCTCTTAATTCTTGCTTCTAAAGCATACGCAAGCAGAAATTTCAATGTACAATGATGTTTTTAAAAAAGGGTCAAAATGTGCTCCACTCGGGCTGAAAACGCTTGTTTGGAACATTTCATTAATGTTGACTATAAATCATAAACTAAGCATTTTTCAGCTGAAATAATGAATGTAGTCCTCTTAATTCTTGCTTCTAAAGCATACGCAAGCAGAAATTTCAATGTACAATGATGTTTTTAAAAAAGGGTCAAAATGCGCTCCACTCGGGCTGAAAACGCTGTTGGGGACATTTCATTAATGTTGACTACAAATCATAAACTAAGCATTTTTCAGCTGAAATAATGAATGTAGTCCTCTTAATTCTTGCTTCTAAAGCATACGCAAGCAGAAATTTCAATGTACAATGATGTTTTTAAAAAAAACAGTCAAAATGCGCTCCACTCGGGCTGAAAACGCTGTTGGGGACATTTCATTAATGTTGACTACAAATCAAAAACTAAGCATTTTTCAGCTGAAATAATGAATGTAGTCCTCTTAATTCTTGCTTCTAAAGCATACGCAAGCAGAAATTTCAATGTACAATGATGTTTTTAAAAAAAGGGTCAAAATGTGCTCCACTCGGGCTGAAAACGCTTGTTTGGAACATTTCATTAATGTTGACTATAAATCATAAACTAAGCATTTTTCAGCTGAAATAATGAATGTAGTCCTCTTAATTCTTGCTTCTAAAGCATACGCAAGCAGAAATTTCAATGTACAATGATGTTTTTAAAAAAACAGTCTAAATGTGCTCCACTCGGGCTGAAAACGCTTGTTTGGGACATGACATTAATGTTGACTATAAATCATAAACTAAGCATTTTTCAGCTGAAATAATGAATGTAGTCCTCTTAATTCTTGCTTCTAAAGCATACGCAAAAAGAAATTTCAATGTACAATGATGTTTTTTAAAAAACGGTCAAAATGTGCTCCACTCGGGCTGAAAACGCTTGTTCGGAACATTTCCTTAATGTTGACTATAAATCATAAACTAAGCATTTTTCAGCTGAAATAATGAATGTAGTCCTCTTAATTCTTGCTTCTAAAGCATACGCAAGCAGAAATTTCAATGTACAATGATGTTTTTAAAAAAAACAGTCAAAATGCGCTCCACTCGGGCTGAAAACGCTGTTGGGGACATTTCATTAATGTTGACTACAAATCAAAAACTAAGCATTTTTCAGCTGAAATAATGAATGTAGTCCTCTTAATTCTTGCTTCTAAAGCATACGCAAGCAGAAATTTCAATGTACAATGATGTTTTTAAAAAAGGGTCAAAATGTGCTCCACTCGGGCTGAAAACGCTTGTTTGGAACATTTCATTAATGTTGACTATAAATCATAAACTAAGCATTTTTCAGCTGAAATAATGAATGTAGTCCTCTTAATTCTTGCTTCTAAAGCATACGCAAGCAGAAATTTCAATGTACAATGATGTTTTTAAAAAAGCAGTCAAAATGTGCTCCACTCGGGCTGAAAACGCTTGTTTGGGACATGACATTAATGTTGACTATAAATCATAAACTAAGCATTTTTCAGCTGAAATAATGAATGTAGTCCTCTTAATTCTTGCTTCTAAAGCATACGCAAAAAGAAATTTCAATGTACAATGATGTTTTTTAAAAAACGTTCAAAATGTGCTCCACTCGGGCTGAAAACGCTTGTTCGGAACATTTCCTTAATGTTGACTATAAATCATAAACTAAGCATTTTTCAGCTGAAATAATGAATGTAGTCCTCTTAATTCTTGCTTCTAAAGCATACGCAAGCAGAAATTTCAATGTACAATGATGTTTTTAAAAAAAACAGTCAAAATGCGCTCCACTCGGGCTGAAAACGCTGTTGGGGACATTTCATTAATGTTGACTACAAATCAAAAACTAAGCATTTTTCAGCTGAAATAATGAATGTAGTCCTCTTAATTCTTGCTTCTAAAGCATACGCAAGCAGAAATTTCAATGTACAATGATGTTTTTAAAAAAAGGGTCAAAATGTGCTCCACTCGGGCTGAAAACGCTTGTTTGGAACATTTCATTAATGTTGACTATAAATCATAAACTAAGCATTTTTCAGCTGAAATAATGAATGTAGTCCTCTTAATTCTTGCTTCTAAAGCATACGCAAGCAGAAATTTCAATGTACAATGATGTTTTTAAAAAAACAGTCAAAATGTGCTCCACTCGGGCTGAAAACGCTTGTTTGGGACATGACATTAATGTTGACTATAAATCATAAACTAAGCATTTTTCAGCTGAAATAATGAATGTAGTCCTCTTAATTCTTGCTTCTAAAGCATACGCAAAAAGAAATTTCAATGTACAATGATGTTTTTTAAAAAATGGTCAAAATGTGCTCCACTCGGGCTGAAAACGCTTGTTCGGAACATTTCCTTAATGTTGACTATAAATCATAAACTAAGCATTTTTCAGCTGAAATAATGAATGTAGTCCTCTTAATTCTTGCTTCTAAAGCATACGCAAGCAGAAATTTCAATGTACAATGATGTTTTTAAAAAAAACAGTCAAAATGCGCTCCACTCGGGCTGAAAACGCTGTTGGGGACATTTCATTAATGTTGACTACAAATCAAAAACTAAGCATTTTTCAGCTGAAATAATGAATGTAGTCCTCTTAATTCTTGCTTCTAAAGCATACGCAAGCAGAAATTTCAATGTACAATGATGTTTTTAAAAAAGGGTCAAAATGTGCTCCACTCGGGCTGAAAACGCTTGTTTGGAACATTTCATTAATGTTGACTATAAATCATAAACTAAGCATTTTTCAGCTGAAATAATGAATGTAGTCCTCTTAATTCTTGCTTCTAAAGCATACGCAAGCAGAAATTTCAATGTACAATGATGTTTTTAAAAAAACAGTCAAAATGTGCTCCACTCGGGCTGAAAACGCTTGTTTGGGACATGACATTAATGTTGACTATAAATCATAAACTAAGCATTTTTCAGCTGAAATAATGAATGTAGTCCTCTTAATTCTTGCTTCTAAAGCATACGCAAGCAGAAATTTCAATGTACAATGATGTTTTTAAAAAAACAGTCAAAATGTGCTCCACTCGGGCTGAAAACGCTTGTTTGGGACATTACATTAATGTTAACTATAAATCATAAACTAAGCATTTTTCAGCTGAAATAATGAATGTAGTCCTCTTAATTCTTGCTTCTAAAGCATACGCAAAAAGAAATTTCAATGTACAATGATGTTTTTTAAAAAACGGTCAAAATGTGCTCCACTCGGGCTGAAAACGCTTGTTCGGAACATTTCCTTAATGTTGACTATAAATCATAAACTAAGCATTTTTCAGCTGAAATAATGAAAGTAGTCCTCTTAATTCTTGCTTCTAAAGCATACGCAAGCAGAAATTTCAATGTACAATGATGTTTTTAAAAAAAACAGTCAAAATGCGCTCCACTCGGGCTGAAAACGCTGTTGGGGACATTTCATTAATGTTGAATACAAATCAAAAACTAAGCATTTTTCAGCTGAAATAATGAAAGTAGTCCTCTTAATTCTTGCTTCTAAAGCATACGCAAGCAGAAATTTCAATGTACAATGATGTTTTTAAAAAAAACAGTCAAAATGTGCTCCACTCGGGCTGAAAACGCTGTTGGGGACATTTCATTAATGTTGACTACAAATCAAAAACTAAGCATTTTTCAGCTGAAATAATGAATGTAGTCCTCTTAATTCTTGCTTCTAAAGCATTCGCAAGCAGAAATTTCAATGTACAATTGTGTTTTTAAAAAAACAGTCAAAATGTGCTCCACTCGGGCTGAAAACGCTGTTGGGGACATTTCATTAATGTTGACTATAAATCATAAACTAAGCATTTTTCAGCTGAAATAATGAATGTAGTCCTCTTAATTCTTGCTTCTAAAGCATACGCAAGCAGAAATTTCAATGTACAATGATGTTTTTAAAAAAACAGTCAAAATGTGCTCCACTCGGGCTGAAAACGCTTGTTTGGGACATTACATTAATGTTGACTATAAATCATAAACTAAGCATTTTTCAGCTGAAATAATGAATGTAGTCCTCTTAATTCTTGCTTCTAAAGCATACGCAAACAGAAATTTCAATGTACAATGATGTTTTTTAAAAAACGGTCAAAATGTGCTCCACTCGGGCTGAAAACGCTTGTTCGGAACATTTCCTTAATGTTGACTATAAATCATAAACTAAGCATTTTTCAGCTGAAATAATGAATGTAGTCCTCTTAATTCTTGCTTCTAAAGCATACGCAAGCAGAAATTTCAATGTACAATGATGTTTTTAAAAAAAACAGTCAAAATGCGCTCCACTCGGGCTGAAAACGCTGTTGGGGACATTTCATTAATGTTGACTACAAATCAAAAACTAAGCATTTTTCAGCTGAAATAATGAATGTAGTCCTCTTAATTCTTGCTTCTAAAGCATACGCAAGCAGAAATTTCAATGTACAATGATGTTTTTAAAAAAAGGGTCAAAATGTGCTCCACTCGGGCTGAAAACGCTTGTTTGGAACATTTCATTAATGTTGACTATAAATCATAAACTAAGCATTTTTCAGCTGAAATAATGAATGTAGTCCTCTTAATTCTTGCTTCTAAAGCATACGCAAGCAGAAATTTCAATGTACAATGATGTTTTTAAAAAAACAGTCAAAATGTGCTCCACTCGGGCTGAAAACGCTTGTTTGGGACATGACATTAATGTTGACTATAAATCATAAACTAAGCATTTTTCAGCTGAAATAATGAATGTAGTCCTCTTAATTCTTGCTTCTAAAGCATACGCAAGCAGAAATTTCAATGTACAATGATGTTTTTAAAAAAACAGTCAAAATGTGCTCCACTCGGGCTGAAAACGCTTGTTTGGGACATTACATTAATGTTGACTATAAATCATAAACTAAGCATTTTTCAGCTGAAATAATGAATGTAGTCCTCTTAATTCTTGCTTCTAAAGCATACGCAAACAGAAATTTCAATGTACAATGATGTTTTTTAAAAAACGGTCAAAATGTGCTCCACTCGGGCTGAAAACGCTTGTTCGGAACATTTCCTTAATGTTGACTATAAATCATAAACTAAGCATTTTTCAGCTGAAATAATGAATGTAGTCCTCTTAATTCTTGCTTCTAAAGCATACGCAAGCAGAAATTTCAATGTACAATGATGTTTTTAAAAAAAACAGTCAAAATGCGCTCCACTCGGGCTGAAAACGCTGTTGGGGACATTTCATTAATGTTGACTACAAATCAAAAACTAAGCATTTTTCAGCTGAAATAATGAATGTAGTCCTCTTAATTCTTGCTTCTAAAGCATACGCAAGCAGAAATTTCAATGTACAATGATGTTTTTAAAAAAAGGGTCAAAATGTGCTCCACTCGGGCTGAAAACGCTTGTTTGGAACATTTCATTAATGTTGACTATAAATCATAAACTAAGCATTTTTCAGCTGAAATAATGAATGTAGTCCTCTTAATTCTTGCTTCTAAAGCATACGCAAGCAGAAATTTCAATGTACAATGATGTTTTTAAAAAAACAGTCAAAATGTGCTCCACTCGGGCTGAAAACGCTTGTTTGGGACATGACATTAATGTTGACTATAAATCATAAACTAAGCATTTTTCAGCTGAAATAATGAATGTAGTCCTCTTAATTCTTGCTTCTAAAGCATACGCAAGCAGAAATTTCAATGTACAATGATGTTTTTAAAAAAACAGTCAAAATGTGCTCCACTCGGGCTGAAAACGCTTGTTTGGGACATTACATTAATGTTGACTATAAATCATAAACTAAGCATTTTTCAGCTGAAATAATGAATGTAGTCCTCTTAATTCTTGCTTCTAAAGCATACGCAAAAAGAAATTTCAATGTACAATGATGTTTTTTAAAAAACGGTCAAAATGTGCTCCACTCGGGCTGAAAACGCTTGTTCGGAACATTTCCTTAATGTTGACTATAAATCATAAACTAAGCATTTTTCAGCTGAAATAATGAATGTAGTCCTCTTAATTCTTGCTTCTAAAGCATACGCAAGCAGAAATTTCAATGTACAATGATGTTTTTAGAAAAAACAGTCAAAATGCGCTCCACTCGGGCTGAAAACGCTGTTGGGGACATTTCATTAATGTTGACTACAAATCAAAAACTAAGCATTTTTCAGCTGAAATAATGAATGTAGTCCTCTTAATTCTTGCTTCTAAAGCATACGCAAGCAGAAATTTCAATGTACAATGATGTTTTTAAAAAAAGGGTCAAAATGTGCTCCACTCGGGCTGAAAACGCTTGTTTGGAACATTTCATTAATGTTGACTATAAATCATAAACTAAGCATTTTTCAGCTGAAATAATGAATGTAGTCCTCTTAATTCTTGCTTCTAAAGCATACGCAAGCAGAAATTTCAATGTACAATGATGTTTTTAAAAAAAGGGTCAAAATGTGCTCCACTCGGGCTGAAAACGCTTGTTTGGAACATTTCATTAATGTTGACTATAAATCATAAACTAAGCATTTTTCAGCTGAAATAATGAATGTAGTCCTCTTAATTCTTGCTTCTAAAGCATACGCAAGCAGAAATTTCAATGTACAATGATGTTTTTAAAAAAACAGTCAAAATGTGCTCCACTCGGGCTGAAAACGCTTGTTTGGGACATGACATTAATGTTGACTATAAATCATAAACTAAGCATTTTTCAGCTGAAATAATGAATGTAGTCCTCTTAATTCTTGCTTCTAAAGCATACGCAAGCAGAAATTTCAATGTACAATGATGTTTTTAAAAAAACAGTCAAAATGTGCTCCACTCGGGCTGAAAACGCTTGTTTGGGACATTACATTAATGTTGACTATAAATCATAAACTAAGCATTTTTCAGCTGAAATAATGAATGTAGTCCTCTTAATTCTTGCTTCTAAAGCATACGCAAAAAGAAATTTCAATGTACAATGATGTTTTTTAAAAAACGGTCAAAATGTGCTCCACTCGGGCTGAAAACGCTTGTTCGGAACATTTCCTTAATGTTGACTATAAATCATAAACTAAGCATTTTTCAGCTGAAATAATGAATGTAGTCCTCTTAATTCTTGCTTCTAAAGCATACGCAAGCAGAAATTTCAATGTACAATGATGTTTTTAAAAAAAACAGTCAAAATGCGCTCCACTCGGGCTGAAAACGCTGTTGGGGACATTTCATTAATGTTGACTACAAATCAAAAACTAAGCATTTTTCAGCTGAAATAATGAATGTAGTCCTCTTAATTCTTGCTTCTAAAGCATACGCAAACAGAAATTTCAATGTACAATGATGTTTTTAAAAAAAGGGTCAAAATGTGCTCCACTCGGGCTGAAAACGCTTGTTTGGAACATTTCATTAATGTTGACTATAAATCATAAACTAAGCATTTTTCAGCTGAAATAATGAATGTAGTCCTCTTAATTCTTGCTTCTAAAGCATACGCAAGCAGAAATTTCAATGTACAATGATGTTTTTAAAAAAACAGTCAAAATGTGCTCCACTCGGGCTGAAAACGCTTGTTTGGGACATGACATTAATGTTGACTATAAATCATAAACTAAGCATTTTTCAGCTGAAATAATGAATGTAGTCCTCTTAATTCTTGCTTCTAAAGCATACGCAAGCAGAAATTTCAATGTACAATGATGTTTTTAAAAAAAGGGTCAAAATGTGCTCCACTCGGGCTGAAAACGCTTGTTTGGAACATTTCATTAATGTTGACTATAAATCATAAACTAAGCATTTTTCAGCTGAAATAATGAATGTAGTCCTCTTAATTCTTGCTTCTAAAGCATACGCAAGCAGAAATTTCAATGTACAATGATGTTTTTAAAAAAGCAGTCAAAATGTGCTCCACTCGGGCTGAAAACGCTTGTTTGGGACATGACATTAATGTTGACTATAAATCATAAACTAAGCATTTTTCAGCTGAAATAATGAATGTAGTCCTCTTAATTCTTGCTTCTAAAGCATACGCAAAAAGAAATTTCAATGTACAATGATGTTTTTTAAAAAACGGTCAAAATGTGCTCCACTCGGGCTGAAAACGCTTGTTCGGAACATTTCCTTAATGTTGACTATAAATCATAAACTAAGCATTTTTCAGCTGAAATAATGAATGTAGTCCTCTTAATTCTTGCTTCTAAAGCATACGCAAGCAGAAATTTCAATGTACAATGATGTTTTTAAAAAAAACAGTCAAAATGCGCTCCACTCGGGCTGAAAACGCTGTTGGGGACATTTCATTAATGTTGACTACAAATCAAAAACTAAGCATTTTTCAGCTGAAATAATGAATGTAGTCCTCTTAATTCTTGCTTCTAAAGCATACGCAAGCAGAAATTTCAATGTACAATGATGTTTTTAAAAAAAGGGTCAAAATGTGCTCCACTCGGGCTGAAAACGCTTGTTTGGAACATTTCATTAATGTTGACTATAAATCATAAACTAAGCATTTTTCAGCTGAAATAATGAATGTAGTCCTCTTAATTCTTGCTTCTAAAGCATACGCAAGCAGAAATTTCAATGTACAATGATGTTTTTAAAAAAACAGTCAAAATGTGCTCCACTCGGGCTGAAAACGCTTGTTTGGGACATGACATTAATGTTGACTATAAATCATAAACTAAGCATTTTTCAGCTGAAATAATGAATGTAGTCCTCTTAATTCTTGCTTCTAAAGCATACGCAAAAAGAAATTTCAATGTACAATGATGTTTTTTAAAAAACGGTCAAAATGTGCTCCACTCGGGCTGAAAACGCTTGTTCGGAACATTTCCTTAATGTTGACTATAAATCATAAACTAAGCATTTTTCAGCTGAAATAATGAATGTAGTCCTCTTAATTCTTGCTTCTAAAGCATACGCAAGCAGAAATTTCAATGTACAATGATGTTTTTAAAAAAAACAGTCAAAATGCGCTCCACTCGGGCTGAAAACGCTGTTGGGGACATTTCATTAATGTTGACTACAAATCAAAAACTAAGCATTTTTCAGCTGAAATAATGAATGTAGTCCTCTTAATTCTTGCTTCTAAAGCATACGCAAGCAGAAATTTCAATGTACAATGATGTTTTTAAAAAAGGGTCAAAATGTGCTCCACTCGGGCTGAAAACGCTTGTTTGGAACATTTCATTAATGTTGACTATAAATCATAAACTAAGCATTTTTCAGCTGAAATAATGAATGTAGTCCTCTTAATTCTTGCTTCTAAAGCATACGCAAGCAGAAATTTCAATGTACAATGATGTTTTTAAAAAAACAGTCAAAATGTGCTCCACTCGGGCTGAAAACGCTTGTTTGGGACATGACATTAATGTTGACTATAAATCATAAACTAAGCATTTTTCAGCTGAAATAATGAATGTAGTCCTCTTAATTCTTGCTTCTAAAGCATACGCAAGCAGAAATTTCAATGTACAATGATGTTTTTAAAAAAACAGTCAAAATGTGCTCCACTCGGGCTGAAAACGCTTGTTTGGAACATTTCATTAATGTTGACTATAAATCATAAACTAAGCATTTTTCAGCTGAAATAATGAATGTAGTCCTCTTAATTCTTGCTTCTAAAGCATACGCAAGCAGAAATTTCAATGTACAATGATGTTTTTAAAAAAACAGTCAAAATGTGCTCCACTCGGGCTGAAAACGCTGTTGGGGACATTTCATTAATGTTGACTATAAATCATAAACTAAGCATTTTTCAGCTGAAATAATGAATGTAGTCCTTTTAATTCTTGCTTCTAAAGCATACGCAAGCAGAAATTTCAATGTACAATGATGTTTTTAAAAAAAACAGTCAAAATGTGCTCCACTCGGGCTGAAAACGCTGTTGGGGACATTTCATTAATGTTGACTATAAATCAAAAACTAAGCATTTTTCAGCTGAAATAATGAATGTAGTCCTCTTAATTCTTGCTTCTAAAGCATACGCAAGCAGAAATTTCAATGTACAATGATGTTTTTAAAAAAACAGTCAAAATGTGCTCCACTCGGGCTGAAAACGCTGTTGGGGACATTTCATTAATGTTGACTATAAATCATAAACTAAGCATTTTTCAGCTGAAATAATGAATGTAGTCCTCTTAATTCTTGCTTCTAAAGCATACACAAACAGAAAATTCAATGTACAATGATGTTTTTAAAAAAACGGTCAAAATGTGCTCCACTCGGGCTGAAAACGCTGTTGGGGACATTTCATTAATGTTGACTATAAATCATAAACTAAGCATTTTTCAGCTGAAATAATGAATGTAGTCCTCTTAATTCTTGCTTCTAAAGCATACGCAAACAGAAATTTCAATGTACAATGATGTTTTTAAAAAAACGGTCAAAATGTGCTCCACTCGGGCTGAAAACGCTTGTTTGGGACATTACATTAATGTTGACTATAAATCATAAACTAAGCATTTTTCAGCTGAAATAATGAATGTAGTCCTCTTAATTCTTGCTTCTAAAGCATACGCAAGCAGAAATTTCAATGTACAATGATGTTTTTAAAAAAAGGGTCAAAATGTGCTCCACTCGGGCTGAAAACGCTTGTTTGGAACATTTCATTAATGTTGACTATAAATCATAAACTAAGCATTTTTCAGCTGAAATAATGAATGTAGTCCTCTTAATTCTTGCTTCTAAAGCATACGCAAGCAGAAATTTCAATGTACAATGATGTTTTTAAAAAAACGGTCAAAATGTGCTCCACTCGGGCTGAAAACGCTTGTTTGGAACATTTCCTTAATGTTGACTATAAATCATAAACTAAGCATTTTTCAGCTGAAATAATGAATGTAGTCCTCTTAATTCTTGCTTCTAAAGCATACGCAAGCAGAAATTTCAATGTACAATGATGTTTTTAAAAAAAACAGTCAAAATGCGCTCCACTCGGGCTGAAAACGCTGTTGGGGACATTTCATTAATGTTGACTACAAATCAAAAACTAAGCATTTTTCAGCTGAAATAATGAATGTAGTCCTCTTAATTATTGCTTCTAAAGCATACGCAAGCAGAAATTTCAATGTACAATGATGTTTTTAAAAAAAGGGTCAAAATGTGCTCCACTCGGGCTGAAAACGCTTGTTTGGAACATTTCATTAATGTTGACTATAAATCATAAACTAAGCATTTTTCAGCTGAAATAATGAATGTAGTCCTCTTAATTCTTGCTTCTAAAGCATACGCAAGCAGAAATTTCAATGTACAATGATGTTTTTAAAAAAACAGTCAAAATGTGCTCCACTCGGGCTGAAAACGCTTGTTTGGGACATGACATTAATGTTGACTATAAATCATAAACTAAGCATTTTTCAGCTGAAATAATGAATGTAGTCCTCTTAATTCTTGCTTCTAAAGCATACGCAAGCAGAAATTTCAATGTACAATGATGTTTTTAAAAAAACAGTCAAAATGTGCTCCACTCGGGCTGAAAACGCTTGTTTGGGACATTACATTAATGTTGACTATAAATCATAAACTAAGCATTTTTCAGCTGAAATAATGAATGTAGTCCTCTTAATTCTTGCTTCTAAAGCATACGCAAAAAGAAATTTCAATGTACAATGATGTTTTTTAAAAAACGGTCAAAATGTGCTCCACTCGGGCTGAAAACGCTTGTTCGGAACATTTCCTTAATGTTGACTATAAATCATAAACTAAGCATTTTTCAGCTGAAATAATGAATGTAGTCCTCTTAATTCTTGCTTCTAAAGCATACGCAAGCAGAAATTTCAATGTACAATGATGTTTTTAAAAAAAACAGTCAAAATGCGCTCCACTCGGGCTGAAAACGCTGTTGGGGACATTTCATTAATGTTGACTACAAATCAAAAACTAAGCATTTTTCAGCTGAAATAATGAATGTAGTCCTCTTAATTCTTGCTTCTAAAGCATACGCAAGCAGAAATTTCAATGTACAATGATGTTTTTAAAAAAAGGGTCAAAATGTGCTCCACTCGGGCTGAAAACGCTTGTTTGGAACATTTCATTAATGTTGACTATAAATCATAAACTAAGCATTTTTCAGCTGAAATAATGAATGTAGTCCTCTTAATTCTTGCTTCTAAAGCATACGCAAGCAGAAATTTCAATGTACAATGATGTTTTTAAAAAAACAGTCAAAATGTGCTCCACTCGGGCTGAAAACGCTTGTTTGGGACATGACATTAATGTTGACTATAAATCATAAACTAAGCATTTTTCAGCTGAAATAATGAATGTAGTCCTCTTAATTCTTGCTTCTAAAGCATACGCAAGCAGAAATTTCAATGTACAATGATGTTTTTAAAAAAAGGGTCAAAATGTGCTCCACTCGGGCTGAAAACGCTTGTTTGGAACATTTCATTAATGTTGACTATAAATCATAAACTAAGCATTTTTCAGCTGAAATAATGAATGTAGTCCTCTTAATTCTTGCTTCTAAAGCATACGCAAGCAGAAATTTCAATGTACAATGATGTTTTTAAAAAAACAGTCAAAATGTGCTCCACTCGGGCTGAAAACGCTTGTTTGGGACATGACATTAATGTTGACTATAAATCATAAACTAAGCATTTTTCAGCTGAAATAATGAATGTAGTCCTCTTAATTCTTGCTTCTAAAGCATACGCAAGCAGAAATTTCAATGTACAATGATGTTTTTAAAAAAAGGGTCAAAATGTGCTCCACTCGGGCTGAAAACGCTTGTTTGGAACATTTCATTAATGTTGACTATAAATCATAAACTAAGCATTTTTCAGCTGAAATAATGAATGTAGTCCTCTTAATTCTTGCTTCTAAAGCATACGCAAGCAGAAATTTCAATGTACAATGATGTTTTTAAAAAAGCAGTCAAAATGTGCTCCACTCGGGCTGAAAACGCTTGTTTGGGACATGACATTAATGTTGACTATAAATCATAAACTAAGCATTTTTCAGCTGAAATAATGAATGTAGTCCTCTTAATTCTTGCTTCTAAAGCATACGCAAAAAGAAATTTCAATGTACAATGATGTTTTTTAAAAAACGGTCAAAATGTGCTCCACTCGGGCTGAAAACGCTTGTTCGGAACATTTCCTTAATGTTGACTATAAATCATAAACTAAGCATTTTTCAGCTGAAATAATGAATGTAGTCCTCTTAATTCTTGCTTCTAAAGCATACGCAAGCAGAAATTTCAATGTACAATGATGTTTTTAAAAAAAACAGTCAAAATGCGCTCCACTCGGGCTGAAAACGCTGTTGGGGACATTTCATTAATGTTGACTACAAATCAAAAACTAAGCATTTTTCAGCTGAAATAATGAATGTAGTCCTCTTAATTCTTGCTTCTAAAGCATACGCAAGCAGAAATTTCAATGTACAATGATGTTTTTAAAAAAAGGGTCAAAATGTGCTCCACTCGGGCTAAAAACGCTTGTTTGGAACATTTCATTAATGTTGACTATAAATCATAAACTAAGCATTTTTCAGCTGAAATAATGAATGTAGTCCTCTTAATTCTTGCTTCTAAAGCATACGCAAGCAGAAATTTCAATGTACAATGATGTTTTTAAAAAAACAGTCAAAATGTGCTCCACTCGGGCTGAAAACGCTTGTTTGGGACATGACATTAATGTTGACTATAAATCATAAACTAAGCATTTTTCAGCTGAAATAATGAATGTAGTCCTCTTAATTCTTGCTTCTAAAGCATACGCAAAAAGAAATTTCAATGTACAATGATGTTTTTTAAAAAACGGTCAAAATGTGCTCCACTCGGGCTGAAAACGCTTGTTCGGAACATTTCCTTAATGTTGACTATAAATCATAAACTAAGCATTTTTCAGCTGAAATAATGAATGTAGTCCTCTTAATTCTTGCTTCTAAAACATACGCAAGCAGAAATTTCAATGTACAATGATGTTTTTAAAAAAAACAGTCAAAATGCGCTCCACTCGGGCTGAAAACGCTGTTGGGGACATTTCATTAATGTTGACTACAAATCAAAAACTAAGCATTTTTCAGCTTAAATAATGAATGTAGTCCTCTTAATTCTTGCTTCTAAAGCATACGCAAGCAGAAATTTCAATGTACAATGATGTTTTTAAAAAAGGGTCAAAATGTGCTCCACTCGGGCTGAAAACGCTTGTTTGGAACATTTCATTAATGTTGACTATAAATCATAAACTAAGCATTTTTCAGCTGAAATAATGAATGTAGTCCTCTTAATTCTTGCTTCTAAAGCATACGCAAGCAGAAATTTCAATGTACAATGATGTTTTTAAAAAAACAGTCAAAATGTGCTCCACTCGGGCTGAAAACGCTTGTTTGGGACATGACATTAATGTTGACTATAAATCATAAACTAAGCATTTTTCAGCTGAAATAATGAATGTAGTCCTCTTAATTCTTGCTTCTAAAGCATACGCAAGCAGAAATTTCAATGTACAATGATGTTTTTAAAAAAACAGTCAAAATGTGCTCCACTCGTGCTGAAAACGCTTGTTTGGAACATTTCATTAATGTTGACTATAAATCATAAACTAAGCATTTTTCAGCTGAAATAATGAATGTAGTCCTCTTAATTCTTGCTTCTAAAGCATACGCAAGCAGAAATTTCAATGTACAATGATGTTTTTAAAAAAACAGTCAAAATGTGCTCCACTCGGGCTGAAAACGCTGTTGGGGACATTTCATTAATGTTGACTATAAATCATAAACTAAGCATTTTTCAGCTGAAATAATGAATGTAGTCCTTTTAATTCTTGCTTCTAAAGCATACGCAAGCAGAAATTTCAATGTACAATGATGTTTTTAAAAAAAACAGTCAAAATGTGCTCCACTCGGGCTGAAAACGCTGTTGGGGACATTTCATTAATGTTGACTATAAATCAAAAACTAAGCATTTTTCAGCTGAAATAATGAATGTAGTCCTCTTAATTCTTGCTTCTAAAGCATACGCAAGCAGAAATTTCAATGTACAATGATGTTTTTAAAAAAACAGTCAAAATGTGCTCCACTCGGGCTGAAAACGCTGTTGGGGACATTTCATTAATGTTGACTATAAATCATAAACTAAGCATTTTTCAGCTGAAATAATGAATGTAGTCCTCTTAATTCTTGCTTCTAAAGCATACACAAACAGAAAATTCAATGTACAATGATGTTTTTAAAAAAACGGTCAAAATGTGCTCCACTCGGGCTGAAAACGCTGTTGGGGACATTTCATTAATGTTGACTATAAATCATAAACTAAGCATTTTTCAGCTGAAATAATGAATGTAGTCCTCTTAATTCTTGCTTCTAAAGCATACGCAAACAGAAATTTCAATGTACAATGATGTTTTTAAAAAAACGGTCAAAATGTGCTCCACTCGGGCTGAAAACGCTTGTTTGGGACATTACATTAATGTTGACTATAAATCATAAACTAAGCATTTTTCAGCTGAAATAATGAATGTAGTCCTCTTAATTCTTGCTTCTAAAGCATACGCAAGCAGAAATTTCAATGTACAATGATGTTTTTAAAAAAAGGGTCAAAATGTGCTCCACTCGGGCTGAAAACGCTTGTTTGGGACATGACATTAATGTTGACTATAAATCATAAACTAAGCATTTTTCAGCTGAAATAATGAATGTAGTCCTCTTAATTCTTGCTTCTAAAGCATACGCAAGCAGAAATTTCAATGTACAATGATGTTTTTAAAAAAAGGGTCAAAATGTGCTCCACTCGGGCTGAAAACGCTTGTTTGGAACATTTCATTAATGTTGACTATAAATCATAAACTAAGCATTTTTCAGCTGAAATAATGAATGTAGTCCTCTTAATTCTTGCTTCTAAAGCATACGCAAGCAGAAATTTCAATGTACAATGATGTTTTTAAAAAAACGGTCAAAATGTGCTCCACTCGGGCTGAAAACGCTTGTTTGGAACATTTCCTTAATGTTGACTATAAATCATAAACTAAGCATTTTTCAGCTGAAATAATGAATGTAGTCCTCTTAATTCTTGCTTCTAAAGCATACGCAAGCAGAAATTTCAATGTACAATGATGTTTTTAAAAAAAACAGTCAAAATGCGCTCCACTCGGGCTGAAAACGCTGTTGGGGACATTTCATTAATGTTGACTACAAATCAAAAACTAAGCATTTTTCAGCTGAAATAATGAATGTAGTCCTCTTAATTATTGCTTCTAAAGCATACGCAAGCAGAAATTTCAATGTACAATGATGTTTTTAAAAAAAGGGTCAAAATGTGCTCCACTCGGGCTGAAAACGCTTGTTTGGAACATTTCATTAATGTTGACTATAAATCATAAACTAAGCATTTTTCAGCTGAAATAATGAATGTAGTCCTCTTAATTCTTGCTTCTAAAGCATACGCAAGCAGAAATTTCAATGTACAATGATGTTTTTAAAAAAACAGTCAAAATGTGCTCCACTCGGGCTGAAAACGCTTGTTTGGGACATGACATTAATGTTGACTATAAATCATAAACTAAGCATTTTTCAGCTGAAATAATGAATGTAGTCCTCTTAATTCTTGCTTCTAAAGCATACGCAAGCAGAAATTTCAATGTACAATGATGTTTTTAAAAAAACAGTCAAAATGTGCTCCACTCGGGCTGAAAACGCTTGTTTGGGACATTACATTAATGTTGACTATAAATCATAAACTAAGCATTTTTCAGCTGAAATAATGAATGTAGTCCTCTTAATTCTTGCTTCTAAAGCATACGCAAAAAGAAATTTCAATGTACAATGATGTTTTTTAAAAAACGGTCAAAATGTGCTCCACTCGGGCTGAAAACGCTTGTTCGGAACATTTCCTTAATGTTGACTATAAATCATAAACTAAGCATTTTTCAGCTGAAATAATGAATGTAGTCCTCTTAATTCTTGCTTCTAAAGCATACGCAAGCAGAAATTTCAATGTACAATGATGTTTTTAAAAAAAACAGTCAAAATGCGCTCCACTCGGGCTGAAAACGCTGTTGGGGACATTTCATTAATGTTGACTACAAATCAAAAACTAAGCATTTTTCAGCTGAAATAATGAATGTAGTCCTCTTAATTCTTGCTTCTAAAGCATACGCAAGCAGAAATTTCAATGTACAATGATGTTTTTAAAAAAAGGGTCAAAATGTGCTCCACTCGGGCTGAAAACGCTTGTTTGGAACATTTCATTAATGTTGACTATAAATCATAAACTAAGCATTTTTCAGCTGAAATAATGAATGTAGTCCTCTTAATTCTTGCTTCTAAAGCATACGCAAGCAGAAATTTCAATGTACAATGATGTTTTTAAAAAAACAGTCAAAATGTGCTCCACTCGGGCTGAAAACGCTTGTTTGGGACATGACATTAATGTTGACTATAAATCATAAACTAAGCATTTTTCAGCTGAAATAATGAATGTAGTCCTCTTAATTCTTGCTTCTAAAGCATACGCAAAAAGAAATTTCAATGTACAATGATGTTTTTTAAAAAACGGTCAAAATGTGCTCCACTCGGGCTGAAAACGCTTGTTCGGAACATTTCCTTAATGTTGACTATAAATCATAAACTAAGCATTTTTCAGCTGAAATAATGAATGTAGTCCTCTTAATTCTTGCTTCTAAAGCATACGCAAGCAGAAATTTCAATGTACAATGATGTTTTTAAAAAAAACAGTCAAAATGCGCTCCACTCGGGCTGAAAACGCTGTTGGGGACATTTCATTAATGTTGACTACAAATCAAAAACTAAGCATTTTTCAGCTGAAATAATGAATGTAGTCCTCTTAATTCTTGCTTCTAAAGCATACGCAAGCAGAAATTTCAATGTACAATGATGTTTTTAAAAAAGGGTCAAAATGTGCTCCACTCGGGCTGAAAACGCTTGTTTGGAACATTTCATTAATGTTGACTATAAATCATAAACTAAGCATTTTTCAGCTGAAATAATGAATGTAGTCCTCTTAATTCTTGCTTCTAAAGCATACGCAAGCAGAAATTTCAATGTACAATGATGTTTTTAAAAAAACAGTCAAAATGTGCTCCACTCGGGCTGAAAACGCTTGTTTGGGACATGACATTAATGTTGACTATAAATCATAAACTAAGCATTTTTCAGCTGAAATAATGAATGTAGTCCTCTTAATTCTTGCTTCTAAAGCATACGCAAGCAGAAATTTCAATGTACAATGATGTTTTTAAAAAAACAGTCAAAATGTGCTCCACTCGGGCTGAAAACGCTTGTTTGGAACATTTCATTAATGTTGACTATAAATCATAAACTAAGCATTTTTCAGCTGAAATAATGAATGTAGTCCTCTTAATTCTTGCTTCTAAAGCATACGCAAGCAGAAATTTCAATGTACAATGATGTTTTTAAAAAAACAGTCAAAATGTGCTCCACTCGGGCTGAAAACGCTGTTGGGGACATTTCATTAATGTTGACTATAAATCATAAACTAAGCATTTTTCAGCTGAAATAATGAATGTAGTCCTTTTAATTCTTGCTTCTAAAGCATACGCAAGCAGAAATTTCAATGTACAATGATGTTTTTAAAAAAAACAGTCAAAATGTGCTCCACTCGGGCTGAAAACGCTGTTGGGGACATTTCATTAATGTTGACTATAAATCAAAAACTAAGCATTTTTCAGCTGAAATAATGAATGTAGTCCTCTTAATTCTTGCTTCTAAAGCATACGCAAGCAGAAATTTCAATGTACAATGATGTTTTTAAAAAAACAGTCAAAATGTGCTCCACTCGGGCTGAAAACGCTGTTGGGGACATTTCATTAATGTTGACTATAAATCATAAACTAAGCATTTTTCAGCTGAAATAATGAATGTAGTCCTCTTAATTCTTGCTTCTAAAGCATACACAAACAGAAAATTCAATGTACAATGATGTTTTTAAAAAAACGGTCAAAATGTGCTCCACTCGGGCTGAAAACGCTGTTGGGGACATTTCATTAATGTTGACTATAAATCATAAACTAAGCATTTTTCAGCTGAAATAATGAATGTAGTCCTCTTAATTCTTGCTTCTAAAGCATACGCAAACAGAAATTTCAATGTACAATGATGTTTTTAAAAAAACGGTCAAAATGTGCTCCACTCGGGCTGAAAACGCTTGTTTGGGACATTACATTAATGTTGACTATAAATCATAAACTAAGCATTTTTCAGCTGAAATAATGAATGTAGTCCTCTTAATTCTTGCTTCTAAAGCATACGCAAGCAGAAATTTCAATGTACAATGATGTTTTTAAAAAAAGGGTCAAAATGTGCTCCACTCGGGCTGAAAACGCTTGTTTGGAACATTTCATTAATGTTGACTATAAATCATAAACTAAGCATTTTTCAGCTGAAATAATGAATGTAGTCCTCTTAATTCTTGCTTCTAAAGCATACGCAAGCAGAAATTTCAATGTACAATGATGTTTTTAAAAAAACGGTCAAAATGTGCTCCACTCGGGCTGAAAACGCTTGTTTGGAACATTTCCTTAATGTTGACTATAAATCATAAACTAAGCATTTTTCAGCTGAAATAATGAATGTAGTCCTCTTAATTCTTGCTTCTAAAGCATACGCAAGCAGAAATTTCAATGTACAATGATGTTTTTAAAAAAAACAGTCAAAATGCGCTCCACTCGGGCTGAAAACGCTGTTGGGGACATTTCATTAATGTTGACTACAAATCAAAAACTAAGCATTTTTCAGCTGAAATAATGAATGTAGTCCTCTTAATTATTGCTTCTAAAGCATACGCAAGCAGAAATTTCAATGTACAATGATGTTTTTAAAAAAAGGGTCAAAATGTGCTCCACTCGGGCTGAAAACGCTTGTTTGGAACATTTCATTAATGTTGACTATAAATCATAAACTAAGCATTTTTCAGCTGAAATAATGAATGTAGTCCTCTTAATTCTTGCTTCTAAAGCATACGCAAGCAGAAATTTCAATGTACAATGATGTTTTTAAAAAAACAGTCAAAATGTGCTCCACTCGGGCTGAAAACGCTTGTTTGGGACATGACATTAATGTTGACTATAAATCATAAACTAAGCATTTTTCAGCTGAAATAATGAATGTAGTCCTCTTAATTCTTGCTTCTAAAGCATACGCAAGCAGAAATTTCAATGTACAATGATGTTTTTAAAAAAACAGTCAAAATGTGCTCCACTCGGGCTGAAAACGCTTGTTTGGGACATTACATTAATGTTGACTATAAATCATAAACTAAGCATTTTTCAGCTGAAATAATGAATGTAGTCCTCTTAATTCTTGCTTCTAAAGCATACGCAAAAAGAAATTTCAATGTACAATGATGTTTTTTAAAAAACGGTCAAAATGTGCTCCACTCGGGCTGAAAACGCTTGTTCGGAACATTTCCTTAATGTTGACTATAAATCATAAACTAAGCATTTTTCAGCTGAAATAATGAATGTAGTCCTCTTAATTCTTGCTTCTAAAGCATACGCAAGCAGAAATTTCAATGTACAATGATGTTTTTAAAAAAAACAGTCAAAATGCGCTCCACTCGGGCTGAAAACGCTGTTGGGGACATTTCATTAATGTTGACTACAAATCAAAAACTAAGCATTTTTCAGCTGAAATAATGAATGTAGTCCTCTTAATTCTTGCTTCTAAAGCATACGCAAGCAGAAATTTCAATGTACAATGATGTTTTTAAAAAAAGGGTCAAAATGTGCTCCACTCGGGCTGAAAACGCTTGTTTGGAACATTTCATTAATGTTGACTATAAATCATAAACTAAGCATTTTTCAGCTGAAATAATGAATGTAGTCCTCTTAATTCTTGCTTCTAAAGCATACGCAAGCAGAAATTTCAATGTACAATGATGTTTTTAAAAAAACAGTCAAAATGTGCTCCACTCGGGCTGAAAACGCTTGTTTGGGACATGACATTAATGTTGACTATAAATCATAAACTAAGCATTTTTCAGCTGAAATAATGAATGTAGTCCTCTTAATTCTTGCTTCTAAAGCATACGCAAGCAGAAATTTCAATGTACAATGATGTTTTTAAAAAAAGGGTCAAAATGTGCTCCACTCGGGCTGAAAACGCTTGTTTGGAACATTTCATTAATGTTGACTATAAATCATAAACTAAGCATTTTTCAGCTGAAATAATGAATGTAGTCCTCTTAATTCTTGCTTCTAAAGCATACGCAAGCAGAAATTTCAATGTACAATGATGTTTTTAAAAAAACAGTCAAAATGTGCTCCACTCGGGCTGAAAACGCTTGTTTGGGACATGACATTAATGTTGACTATAAATCATAAACTAAGCATTTTTCAGCTGAAATAATGAATGTAGTCCTCTTAATTCTTGCTTCTAAAGCATACGCAAGCAGAAATTTCAATGTACAATGATGTTTTTAAAAAAAGGGTCAAAATGTGCTCCACTCGGGCTGAAAACGCTTGTTTGGAACATTTCATTAATGTTGACTATAAATCATAAACTAAGCATTTTTCAGCTGAAATAATGAATGTAGTCCTCTTAATTCTTGCTTCTAAAGCATACGCAAGCAGAAATTTCAATGTACAATGATGTTTTTAAAAAAGCAGTCAAAATGTGCTCCACTCGGGCTGAAAACGCTTGTTTGGGACATGACATTAATGTTGACTATAAATCATAAACTAAGCATTTTTCAGCTGAAATAATGAATGTAGTCCTCTTAATTCTTGCTTCTAAAGCATACGCAAAAAGAAATTTCAATGTACAATGATGTTTTTTAAAAAACGGTCAAAATGTGCTCCACTCGGGCTGAAAACGCTTGTTCGGAACATTTCCTTAATGTTGACTATAAATCATAAACTAAGCATTTTTCAGCTGAAATAATGAATGTAGTCCTCTTAATTCTTGCTTCTAAAGCATACGCAAGCAGAAATTTCAATGTACAATGATGTTTTTAAAAAAAACAGTCAAAATGCGCTCCACTCGGGCTGAAAACGCTGTTGGGGACATTTCATTAATGTTGACTACAAATCAAAAACTAAGCATTTTTCAGCTGAAATAATGAATGTAGTCCTCTTAATTCTTGCTTCTAAAGCATACGCAAGCAGAAATTTCAATGTACAATGATGTTTTTAAAAAAAGGGTCAAAATGTGCTCCACTCGGGCTAAAAACGCTTGTTTGGAACATTTCATTAATGTTGACTATAAATCATAAACTAAGCATTTTTCAGCTGAAATAATGAATGTAGTCCTCTTAATTCTTGCTTCTAAAGCATACGCAAGCAGAAATTTCAATGTACAATGATGTTTTTAAAAAAACAGTCAAAATGTGCTCCACTCGGGCTGAAAACGCTTGTTTGGGACATGACATTAATGTTGACTATAAATCATAAACTAAGCATTTTTCAGCTGAAATAATGAATGTAGTCCTCTTAATTCTTGCTTCTAAAGCATACGCAAAAAGAAATTTCAATGTACAATGATGTTTTTTAAAAAACGGTCAAAATGTGCTCCACTCGGGCTGAAAACGCTTGTTCGGAACATTTCCTTAATGTTGACTATAAATCATAAACTAAGCATTTTTCAGCTGAAATAATGAATGTAGTCCTCTTAATTCTTGCTTCTAAAACATACGCAAGCAGAAATTTCAATGTACAATGATGTTTTTAAAAAAAACAGTCAAAATGCGCTCCACTCGGGCTGAAAACGCTGTTGGGGACATTTCATTAATGTTGACTACAAATCAAAAACTAAGCATTTTTCAGCTTAAATAATGAATGTAGTCCTCTTAATTCTTGCTTCTAAAGCATACGCAAGCAGAAATTTCAATGTACAATGATGTTTTTAAAAAAGGGTCAAAATGTGCTCCACTCGGGCTGAAAACGCTTGTTTGGAACATTTCATTAATGTTGACTATAAATCATAAACTAAGCATTTTTCAGCTGAAATAATGAATGTAGTCCTCTTAATTCTTGCTTCTAAAGCATACGCAAGCAGAAATTTCAATGTACAATGATGTTTTTAAAAAAACAGTCAAAATGTGCTCCACTCGGGCTGAAAACGCTTGTTTGGGACATGACATTAATGTTGACTAT
>NW_028283389.1:425000-430853 GCF_059441005.1 Hippichthys cyanospilos | reverse complement strand
CCTAACCCTAACCCTAACCCTAACCCTAACCCTAACCCTAACCCTAACCCTAACCCTAACCCTAACCCTAACCCTAACCCTAACCCTAACCCTAACCCTAACCCTAACCCTAACCCTAACCCTAACCCTAACCCTAACCCTAACCCTAACCCTAACCCTAACCCTAACCCTAACCCTAACCCTAACCCTAACCCTAACCCTAACCCTAACCCTAACCCTAACCCTAACCCTAACCCTAACCCTAACCCTAACCCTAACCCTAACCCTAACCCTAACCCTAACCCTAACCCTAACCCTAACCCTAACCCTAACCCTAACCCTAACCCTAACCCTAACCCTAACCCTAACCCTAACCCTAACCCTAACCCTAACCCTAACCCTAACCCTAACCCTAACCCTAACCCTAACCCTAACCCTAACCCTAACCCTAACCCTAACCCTAACCCTAACCCTAACCCTAACCCTAACCCTAACCCTAACCCTAACCCTAACCCTAACCCTAACCCTAACCCTAACCCTAACCCTAACCCTAACCCTAACCCTAACCCTAACCCTAACCCTAACCCTAACCCTAACCCTAACCCTAACCCTAACCCTAACCCTAACCCTAACCCTAACCCTAACCCTAACCCTAACCCTAACCCTAACCCTAACCCTAACCCTAACCCTAACCCTAACCCTAACCCTAACCCTAACCCTAACCCTAACCCTAACCCTAACCCTAACCCTAACCCTAACCCTAACCCTAACCCTAACCCTAACCCTAACCCTAACCCTAACCCTAACCCTAACCCTAACCCTAACCCTAACCCTAACCCTAACCCTAACCCTAACCCTAACCCTAACCCTAACCCTAACCCTAACCCTAACCCTAACCCTAACCCTAACCCTAACCCTAACCCTAACCCTAACCCTAACCCTAACCCTAACCCTAACCCTAACCCTAACCCTAACCCTAACCCTAACCCTAACCCTAACCCTAACCCTAACCCTAACCCTAACCCTAACCCTAACCCTAACCCTAACCCTAACCCTAACCCTAACCCTAACCCTAACCCTAACCCTAACCCTAACCCTAACCCTAACCCTAACCCTAACCCTAACCCTAACCCTAACCCTAACCCTAACCCTAACCCTAACCCTAACCCTAACCCTAACCCTAACCCTAACCCTAACCCTAACCCTAACCCTAACCCTAACCCTAACCCTAACCCTAACCCTAACCCTAACCCTAACCCTAACCCTAACCCTAACCCTAACCCTAACCCTAACCCTAACCCTAACCCTAACCCTAACCCTAACCCTAACCCTAACCCTAACCCTAACCCTAACCCTAACCCTAACCCTAACCCTAACCCTAACCCTAACCCTAACCCTAACCCTAACCCTAACCCTAACCCTAACCCTAACCCTAACCCTAACCCTAACCCTAACCCTAACCCTAACCCTAACCCTAACCCTAACCCTAACCCTAACCCTAACCCTAACCCTAACCCTAACCCTAACCCTAACCCTAACCCTAACCCTAACCCTAACCCTAACCCTAACCCTAACCCTAACCCTAACCCTAACCCTAACCCTAACCCTAACCCTAACCCTAACCCTAACCCTAACCCTAACCCTAACCCTAACCCTAACCCTAACCCTAACCCTAACCCTAACCCTAACCCTAACCCTAACCCTAACCCTAACCCTAACCCTAACCCTAACCCTAACCCTAACCCTAACCCTAACCCTAACCCTAACCCTAACCCTAACCCTAACCCTAACCCTAACCCTAACCCTAACCCTAACCCTAACCCTAACCCTAACCCTAACCCTAACCCTAACCCTAACCCTAACCCTAACCCTAACCCTAACCCTAACCCTAACCCTAACCCTAACCCTAACCCTAACCCTAACCCTAACCCTAACCCTAACCCTAACCCTAACCCTAACCCTAACCCTAACCCTAACCCTAACCCTAACCCTAACCCTAACCCTAACCCTAACCCTAACCCTAACCCTAACCCTAACCCTAACCCTAACCCTAACCCTAACCCTAACCCTAACCCTAACCCTAACCCTAACCCTAACCCTAACCCTAACCCTAACCCTAACCCTAACCCTAACCCTAACCCTAACCCTAACCCTAACCCTAACCCTAACCCTAACCCTAACCCTAACCCTAACCCTAACCCTAACCCTAACCCTAACCCTAACCCTAACCCTAACCCTAACCCTAACCCTAACCCTAACCCTAACCCTAACCCTAACCCTAACCCTAACCCTAACCCTAACCCTAACCCTAACCCTAACCCTAACCCTAACCCTAACCCTAACCCTAACCCTAACCCTAACCCTAACCCTAACCCTAACCCTAACCCTAACCCTAACCCTAACCCTAACCCTAACCCTAACCCTAACCCTAACCCTAACCCTAACCCTAACCCTAACCCTAACCCTAACCCTAACCCTAACCCTAACCCTAACCCTAACCCTAACCCTAACCCTAACCCTAACCCTAACCCTAACCCTAACCCTAACCCTAACCCTAACCCTAACCCTAACCCTAACCCTAACCCTAACCCTAACCCTAACCCTAACCCTAACCCTAACCCTAACCCTAACCCTAACCCTAACCCTAACCCTAACCCTAACCCTAACCCTAACCCTAACCCTAACCCTAACCCTAACCCTAACCCTAACCCTAACCCTAACCCTAACCCTAACCCTAACCCTAACCCTAACCCTAACCCTAACCCTAACCCTAACCCTAACCCTAACCCTAACCCTAACCCTAACCCTAACCCTAACCCTAACCCTAACCCTAACCCTAACCCTAACCCTAACCCTAACCCTAACCCTAACCCTAACCCTAACCCTAACCCTAACCCTAACCCTAACCCTAACCCTAACCCTAACCCTAACCCTAACCCTAACCCTAACCCTAACCCTAACCCTAACCCTAACCCTAACCCTAACCCTAACCCTAACCCTAACCCTAACCCTAACCCTAACCCTAACCCTAACCCTAACCCTAACCCTAACCCTAACCCTAACCCTAACCCTAACCCTAACCCTAACCCTAACCCTAACCCTAACCCTAACCCTAACCCTAACCCTAACCCTAACCCTAACCCTAACCCTAACCCTAACCCTAACCCTAACCCTAACCCTAACCCTAACCCTAACCCTAACCCTAACCCTAACCCTAACCCTAACCCTAACCCTAACCCTAACCCTAACCCTAACCCTAACCCTAACCCTAACCCTAACCCTAACCCTAACCCTAACCCTAACCCTAACCCTAACCCTAACCCTAACCCTAACCCTAACCCTAACCCTAACCCTAACCCTAACCCTAACCCTAACCCTAACCCTAACCCTAACCCTAACCCTAACCCTAACCCTAACCCTAACCCTAACCCTAACCCTAACCCTAACCCTAACCCTAACCCTAACCCTAACCCTAACCCTAACCCTAACCCTAACCCTAACCCTAACCCTAACCCTAACCCTAACCCTAACCCTAACCCTAACCCTAACCCTAACCCTAACCCTAACCCTAACCCTAACCCTAACCCTAACCCTAACCCTAACCCTAACCCTAACCCTAACCCTAACCCTAACCCTAACCCTAACCCTAACCCTAACCCTAACCCTAACCCTAACCCTAACCCTAACCCTAACCCTAACCCTAACCCTAACCCTAACCCTAACCCTAACCCTAACCCTAACCCTAACCCTAACCCTAACCCTAACCCTAACCCTAACCCTAACCCTAACCCTAACCCTAACCCTAACCCTAACCCTAACCCTAACCCTAACCCTAACCCTAACCCTAACCCTAACCCTAACCCTAACCCTAACCCTAACCCTAACCCTAACCCTAACCCTAACCCTAACCCTAACCCTAACCCTAACCCTAACCCTAACCCTAACCCTAACCCTAACCCTAACCCTAACCCTAACCCTAACCCTAACCCTAACCCTAACCCTAACCCTAACCCTAACCCTAACCCTAACCCTAACCCTAACCCTAACCCTAACCCTAACCCTAACCCTAACCCTAACCCTAACCCTAACCCTAACCCTAACCCTAACCCTAACCCTAACCCTAACCCTAACCCTAACCCTAACCCTAACCCTAACCCTAACCCTAACCCTAACCCTAACCCTAACCCTAACCCTAACCCTAACCCTAACCCTAACCCTAACCCTAACCCTAACCCTAACCCTAACCCTAACCCTAACCCTAACCCTAACCCTAACCCTAACCCTAACCCTAACCCTAACCCTAACCCTAACCCTAACCCTAACCCTAACCCTAACCCTAACCCTAACCCTAACCCTAACCCTAACCCTAACCCTAACCCTAACCCTAACCCTAACCCTAACCCTAACCCTAACCCTAACCCTAACCCTAACCCTAACCCTAACCCTAACCCTAACCCTAACCCTAACCCTAACCCTAACCCTAACCCTAACCCTAACCCTAACCCTAACCCTAACCCTAACCCTAACCCTAACCCTAACCCTAACCCTAACCCTAACCCTAACCCTAACCCTAACCCTAACCCTAACCCTAACCCTAACCCTAACCCTAACCCTAACCCTAACCCTAACCCTAACCCTAACCCTAACCCTAACCCTAACCCTAACCCTAACCCTAACCCTAACCCTAACCCTAACCCTAACCCTAACCCTAACCCTAACCCTAACCCTAACCCTAACCCTAACCCTAACCCTAACCCTAACCCTAACCCTAACCCTAACCCTAACCCTAACCCTAACCCTAACCCTAACCCTAACCCTAACCCTAACCCTAACCCTAACCCTAACCCTAACCCTAACCCTAACCCTAACCCTAACCCTAACCCTAACCCTAACCCTAACCCTAACCCTAACCCTAACCCTAACCCTAACCCTAACCCTAACCCTAACCCTAACCCTAACCCTAACCCTAACCCTAACCCTAACCCTAACCCTAACCCTAACCCTAACCCTAACCCTAACCCTAACCCTAACCCTAACCCTAACCCTAACCCTAACCCTAACCCTAACCCTAACCCTAACCCTAACCCTAACCCTAACCCTAACCCTAACCCTAACCCTAACCCTAACCCTAACCCTAACCCTAACCCTAACCCTAACCCTAACCCTAACCCTAACCCTAACCCTAACCCTAACCCTAACCCTAACCCTAACCCTAACCCTAACCCTAACCCTAACCCTAACCCTAACCCTAACCCTAACCCTAACCCTAACCCTAACCCTAACCCTAACCCTAACCCTAACCCTAACCCTAACCCTAACCCTAACCCTAACCCTAACCCTAACCCTAACCCTAACCCTAACCCTAACCCTAACCCTAACCCTAACCCTAACCCTAACCCTAACCCTAACCCTAACCCTAACCCTAACCCTAACCCTAACCCTAACCCTAACCCTAACCCTAACCCTAACCCTAACCCTAACCCTAACCCTAACCCTAACCCTAACCCTAACCCTAACCCTAACCCTAACCCTAACCCTAACCCTAACCCTAACCCTAACCCTAACCCTAACCCTAACCCTAACCCTAACCCTAACCCTAACCCTAACCCTAACCCTAACCCTAACCCTAACCCTAACCCTAACCCTAACCCTAACCCTAACCCTAACCCTAACCCTAACCCTAACCCTAACCCTAACCCTAACCCTAACCCTAACCCTAACCCTAACCCTAACCCTAACCCTAACCCTAACCCTAACCCTAACCCTAACCCTAACCCTAACCCTAACCCTAACCCTAACCCTAACCCTAACCCTAACCCTAACCCTAACCCTAACCCTAACCCTAACCCTAACCCTAACCCTAACCCTAACCCT